>NC_054700.1:49512036-49702036 GCF_016097555.1 Gigantopelta aegis
CATTTTCATGGACTAAAAATCGGGTCTGCACCTTTAAAGAAACATTCCTTTTTTTCATTGTTAACTGACATTTCTTCACACGTTGATAAGATTACCAAATTGTGCATAATGTTTATCGATGATCTGCTCGGGAGTCATGCCATCGATTATGCAACAAGAGTCTCTGTCTCAGATGCTGATCCAAGTCTGCATGGCATCAATAATTAATTTAGAAAATATGCTGCTGTGCCACATCAGAAGAAAAATACATGATTCTATTTTTGGTGTTTGAAATTATTTTACACAGGGATAAAACATTACAGTTAAAGTTCACACCGTGGTTTACAATTACCAAAACGTCAAAGAGTTTTAACTTTTATGTCTTTTGACGTACATGTAGTTTTAGTTTTAATCACACAATAATTAATAAATATCCTTCGTTAACATAACATTAATTAGCATATCTTAGGATTATGGAAAGGTTTACTAAAAAATCAAGGTATTTGTATTAACTTTGAGCAATGAATTTTTTTATCGTTTTCTTTTTATAAAGATATGGGCTTTAGTACGTTTATCTTCTTGCGGCATTATAGCTAAATATGGTTATCGGTTAACTACAGATATTGCTGTGACCTTGGAAATCAGAGTGATGGGTCGTGATACATGGTAGGGACAATAAGTCTGCTATTTTTTGGAATCAGCACCACTTTTTACATAAAGTAGGCTTGTGAAACCTTCCTTATCTAAATTTCTTATTAAAGCCATTTACCTCTTAGACTAAACAGCATTGGTAGATACAACATCGCAAGTTATGGGCATTCATGTGTTTTAAAGTATAATCGCATGTAACCCCAACCAACAACCCCGGGGGTAATGCTATGGTTGTATAGTCTTTAAAATATATATTAATAGCAATGCAATGCACCCGGGATTGTTGTTTGAGATACCTATGTTTGTTATGGTAACACCATATTTCTATCTCTAAATTCACACAGAATGTTAGTGTATTTCTTTAATTAAGATGCTAGAGAGGCGCCTAGCTTAACATAAATCAATGCAGTAAGAAAACGAATCTGTTTTCAGTAATATTAACCGTATTCGTATTTGTCTAGGTGGGCAACTTCGTTGGGTACGGCCTTGGTTTCTATGTTTGACCCAATGGTAAAACGTTCGTTTGATGCACGGTCGGTCTAGGATCGATACCCGTCGGTGGGCCCATCGGGCTATTTCTCGTTTCAGCCAGTGCACCACGACTGGTATATTAAAGGCCGCGGTGTGTGCTCTCATGTCTGTGGGATGGTGCATATAAACGATCCCTTACTACTCATGGAAAAATGAAGCGGGTTTTCTCTCTAAAACCATTTATAAGTAAAGCAAAAAAATTAAGAAACATTTTGATTTTGATATCCAATAACCGGTGATTAATAAATTAATGTTGTCTAGTGGTATCGTGAAACAAACCAAACTTTAACTTCGACTTCTATGTAAGAACGTATTGAGCCCAAGCGTTGAACTGACTCCTCTACGTACGTACCCATTGACCCCAAGCGTTGAACTGACTCCTCTACGTACGTACCCATAGACCCCAAGCGTTGAACTGACTCCTCTACGTACGTACCCATTGACGTCAAATGTTGAACTGACTCCTCTACGTACGTACCCATTGACCCCAAGCGTTGAACTGACTCCTCTACGTACGTACCCATTGACGTCAAATGTTGAACTGACTCCTCTATGTACGTACACATTGACCCCAAGCGTTGAACTGACTCTTCTACGTACGTACCCATTGACGTCAAATGTTGAACTGACTCCTCTACGTACGTACCCATTGACCCCAAGCGTTGAACTGACTCCTCTACGTACGTCCCCATTGACGTCAAATGTTGAACTGACTCCTCTACGTACGTACTCATTGACCCCAAGCGTTGAACTGACTCCTCTACGTACGTACACATTGACCCCAAGCGTTGAACTGACTCCTCTACGTACGTACACATTGACCCCAAGCGTTGAACTGACTCCTCGATTGACCCATTGACCCCAAGCGTTGAACTGACTCTTCTACGTACGTACCCATTGACGTCAAATGTTGAACTGACTCCTCTACGTACGTACCCATTGACCCCAAGCGTTGAACTGACTCCTCTACGTACGTCCCCATTGACGTCAAATGTTGAACTGACTCCTCTACGTACGTACTCATTGACCCCAAGCGTTGAACTGACTCCTCTACGTACGTACACATTGAACCCAAGCGTTGAACTGACTCCTCTACGTACGTACACATTGACCCCAAGCGTTGAACTGACTCCTCGACGTACGTACCCATTGACCCCAAGCGTTGAACTGACTCCTCTACGTACGTACCCATTGACGTCAAGCGTTGAACTGACTCCTCTACGTACGTACCCATTGACGTCAAATGTTGAACTGACTCCTCTACGTACGTACCCATTGACCCCAAGCGTTGAACTGACTCCTCTACGTACGTACCCATTGACCCCAAGCGTTGAACTGACTCCTCTACGTACGTACCCATTGACGTCAAGCGTTGAAACTGTACGTACCCATTGACGTCAAACGTGACTCCTCTATGTACGTACCCATTGACCCCAGCGTTGAACTGACTCCTCTACGTACGTACCCATTGACCCCAAGCTTTGAACTGACTCCTCTACGTACGTCCCCATTGACGTCAAATGTTGAACTGACTCCTCTACGTACGTATCCATTGACCCCAAGCGTTGAACCGACTCCTCTACGTACGTACCCATTGACCCCAAGCGTTGAACTGACTCCTCTACGTACGTACCCATTGACCCCAAGCGTTGAACTGACTCCTCTACGTACGTACCCATTGACCCCAAGCGTTGAACTGACTCCTCGACGTACGTACCCATTGACCCCAAGCGTTGAACTGACTCCTCTACGTACGTACCCATTGACGTCAAATGTTGAACTGACTTGTCCAGCTGTTCTGAATAATGCGTTACTTATTGCAACCTTGTGTAAAGGTAAACATTCTTCGAGACAAAAGTCTGTGTTTGACTTAGCAATGCACTTATTGATCCTGACATGAATGAATGCATGGTGTGAGATAACTTGAACACCGCCGAGGAATCTTCAGAAAGTCACAATGAATTGATTTAGTGATTGCTGGTGCCATCCTGTATTTGGCGCCAAACTACACGAGGATAATATGATTGCATTTCACCAACATTATGATGCACGTCAATATGATGCATCACTTTTTTATTTATAAGATGTGTGCAGTTGCTGCATTCAATACAAAAATCTATTTTTTGTTGGGGTTTTTCACTTGGTATTTTTTTGGGGCGCAACCAAAAAAAAACCTCCTTACAATTAAGTCCGTTTACTACATTTTTTTATAACAATATCTGCACCATTCGTCTACCTTTCATAAAACTGACAGGAAGCGTGAAATCGGGTAATGAATTCTGATTTTAGAATAATACATCCATCGATGTCCGGGAAAACTCGTAATGACTGCTATCTGTTAAATAGATTTCAACTGAAATCCAATCTAATTTTATCATGACCTGCCGAGGAAAATGACAGACCTTCAATAGGGGAATGATTTGGTTGGTTTGTGAATTAGAAGTGGTGTAGTGGGGAGGGAGGGGGGGGGGGGGGGGGAGGTCTGCTGATATAGCAATCATCTGGATACAAAAAAAAAACATCGAACGATTGATCGACGTTCCCCGTTCACACGAAAGAAGTGTTTATTACCATGTTTTGCCCATGGTTCATTGGCACTTATTTTATTTTACTATTCCTGACTATAAATGGAATCCAAAGGGACCGCGGGACACAGAAAACAACCCCGAATAACCAGCAAAGCATATTGTGATCAGATAAACATTCGGAAGGCTAGCTGTTTTTATCGAATTATGTGGGGGGTAATGGCCAATTTATCTGCCAGGACTAGCTGCCAGACAGGCAATGGAGGCTGCAATGCATCATGAATAATGTCCCATACGCTTCAGGGTTACACTGAACAATATTTAAAACTTTCTGTTAAGTAACGCACAGATCGAAACCAGACTTGACCGAGAGGTAGAGCGTGCAACTGAGATGTTTTAAGTCTGTCTGATCCATCGACTACAGATTACCCACTATGGATTTGTGAAGGTGTTATGCGTGACTGGTATACAAGGACGGATCCAATAGAGGATCCAATGAAGGGAATCAGGGGGGCCTGCCCCCCCCCCCCAAAAAAAAAATAAAAAAAATTAATAATTAAATAATAATAATAATAATAATAATAATAATAAAATAATTATAATAATAATAAAGAGTGCCCTTTTTAAGCAATTTGTTTAAAATTTTCAAAGTTGTGCCCTCTCTAGGAGTTGGTCTGTACACCCTTTTGCTCTTGGTCCCCTCCCTAAAATATTTTTCTGAGTCCGCCCTTGGTATATTAAAATACCGTGGTATGTGCCGTCTGTGTGGAAACACATAAAATGATCCCCCTCTATTTTACTCAGAAGAAATGTAGGATATGTGGCAAAAGCTGGTTTCTTCTCGTACTATTTAACCTCTGTCTTGGAGTTAAAACCTGAGCAAATTTTGCCAAAAAATCATGAGGCCGAATTTACGAAGCCTGTTTTCTTTCTTACACGTGGGTGTTTAAACATTGTGGGCCGAATTTACAAAGCGTGTTTATGTCTTACACGTGTGTATTGTGCTGGGGTGTCGTTAAACACTCATTCATTTACACGTGTGTATTGTGCTGGGGTGTCGTTAAACACTCATTCATTTACACGCGTGTATTGTGCTGGGGTGTCATTAAACACTCATTCATCCATTCATTTACACGCGTGTATTGTGCTGGGGTGTCGTTAAACACCCATTCATTCATCCATTCATTTACACGCGTGTATTGTGCTGGGGTGTCTTTAAACACTCATTCATTCATCCATTCATTTACACGCGTGTATTGTGCTGGGGTGTCGTTAAACACTCATTCATCCATTCATTTACACGCGTGTATTGTGCTGGGGTGTCGTTAAACACTCATTCATCCATTCATTTACACGCGTGTATTGTGCTGGGGTGTCGTTAAACACTCATTCATCCATTCATTTACACGCGTGTAACTACATACATTTACAATGCTTAAACACCTGCGTTTAAGAAAAATAAGCTTCGTAAATTTGGTCCTGTAAATGTGTGTAGTTACATGCGCGTAACTATTCTATTTGTTCGTAATCCGTAATCCGTAATCCGTAATCAGAAATCCGTATACGTAATCCGTAATGCATAGAGTACGGAGTTGCTTAAAAGAAATCTACTGAACCCATTTGTACAGAAAGTGATTGCCACGGATTACACATTACGGATTAATTTAGGTATACGGATTACAGACAAATTTAATTTGCGATTAGCAGTTATACGTTTTGGACATTTACATATGTTTGGCATTTACATATGTTTGGCATTTATTCCACAGAGAAATTACATCATTACGGAAGACTGAACACGGTAAGGACGAAACAAAAAAATGAAATTACACGCTGTAACAGAAATTTTCAAAGTTCTTAGTTGTGTCAATTTCTGTGTTGATTATGTTTAGTGAAAGTGTACTATTAGAAAAAGTGCCACTACGTCTTCAAGAGTGTTAGTTTTAGTCACAGAATCTCACTTTCACTATTTTTAGGAAATGTTTTACGAATTTATGAGATTTTTCGCTCCAAAGACATATACAGAACACTGTATTGATGGATTTTTAATGGCATTTATTAACACAAATATTACATAGATATTCTGCATGTTCTACTATACAGGTATAAATCAACAACAAAGATTACAAATCAAAAATGAACAGGTTTTCGTATTTTTCGGGGGGGGGGGGGCGTAGCCCAGTGGTAAAGCGCTTGCTTGATGCGCGGTCGGTTTAGGATCGATCCCCGTCGATGGCCCTATTGGGCTATTTCTCGTTCCATCCAGTGCTCCACAACTGGTGTAACAAAGGTCATGGTATGTTCTATCCTGTCTGTTGGATGGCGCATATAAAAGATCCCTTGCTGCTAATCGAAAAGAGTAGCCCATGAAGTGGCGACAGCGGGTTTTCTCTCTATATATCTATGTGGTCCTTAACCATATGTCTGACGCCATATAACCGTAAATAAAATGTGTTGAGTGCGTTGTTAAATAAAACATTTCCTTCTTCCTTCGTACTTTTCGTCGATGACATGATGAGTCATCACGTACTAACCCCCACAGATAGTCACCCATCATGTTGCAGTCTCATTTCCCTTGATGTCTTCTTTCCATAGTTGATATATCTTGGTCAAATCTTTCGCCGTGCTCTTCGCTAATGTCACCCATATTTTCACTCAAGAAAGTTAGGTAAGAATGGGAAAAATGCAATTTATCTGTCCTTTAAACTATATTACTTGTACTGATAGTACAGTGGAACTTGTCTAAACCGATCCTTGAATAAACCGGATTCCTGTCAAAACCGGCCCGATTTTTTTGTCCCGATTTTTTCCCTATGTCTTCTATGTATTAAAACCCTGAATAAACCGGAACCCGTCAATACCGGATACCGGATTTATTGTATACACCTAAAATTAAAATCCTTACTTAATTATCCTTGACACACCGGCTTGTGTGTACGCGTGTGTCATCAAACACAATGACGTTCATGTGTAGACTGGTCTTGTGATAGTAATTAGGGTTTAGTTGTAGATTTAAATTTACGTGCAAAACGTGGCTTACGATGTTTTGTGAAATTGATTCCAAGCGTGTGGATTTTGCATCAAGGAGAAAGATAGATGAGTCATAGAGCGTGAGTATGTCTGAGATATGATAGGTCGTAAGATCGATCTGCTGGAGAGGACACACTGTGTATTCAATTCCCAGTTATCTAATATCACCTACTGCGGTTATGTTATATTCTTAGCAACGAATGTTACAACGTACGCAATGTGATAACACCTCGTAGAACAGCGGTAAAGCGCTTACCTGATACACTAGGAACGATTCCTCGACTGGTATGTCAAAGTACCATGGTATGTGATATCCTGTCTGTGAGGTGCTGCATACAAAAGATTCTTTGCTACTTATGAAAAAAATGTAACTGGTTGCCTCTCTAAGACTATATGTAAGAATTATCAAATGTTTGACATTCAGTCCAATTCAATCCAATACAATCCATTACAATATAATACAAACCAATATAATCCAATCCAATCCAATCCAGTCCAATCCAATATAATACAATAGCCGATGATTAATAAACCAATCTGCTCTAGTGGTGTCGTTAAACAAAACAAACTTTAACTCTAAGACTATGTCAGAATTATCAAATATTTGACATCCAATACAATACAATGCAATGCAATACAATGCAATACAATACAATACAAATTACAATACAATATCCGATGATTAATAAACCAATATTCTTCAATGGTGTCGTTAAACTTTATTAACCTACTAAGGTAATGCTAT
Source organism: Gigantopelta aegis (assembly GCF_016097555.1). Classification (NCBI taxonomy): domain Eukaryota; kingdom Metazoa; phylum Mollusca; class Gastropoda; order Neomphalida; family Peltospiridae; genus Gigantopelta; species Gigantopelta aegis. Next base: position 49,519,498 of record NC_054700.1, read on the forward strand.
ATTGTTATCAACGAGTGTTATGTAACATTAGTAACGTGATATCATGTGGAAATGTCAGATAGATGATATCGATTCTCAGCGACTGTAGTTTCATGGTAAAGATGGTTATTCTGGTTTTTCCCTGAGCAACAGACATGTAACCGAAAGTCACAAGCGTCGAATGACGTCAGTAGCCAGTATTGTTCCTACACAGTATTCTATATTTATTACATACCCATTAAATCTTACTATATAAATACAGCTCTGAATACAAAAATTGAATACAACTTTCCGTATTCAACTCAACTGCCGGAACTATACCGTATTCAACGCTACTATTTATAGCACATGGTTACCGGAAATGCCTTTCGCGATATGTAAACAAAGTTTGTGCTTGGTTTGTTTAAAATGTTATTTTGTGGAAAATTTGAACTGAAAACAGACGAAAACGGTGACAAATATTTACAATTTAATGAGCGCGATACCAAAACTTGAGACGGGAACACTACTAACCAACGAGCTTTTAATCCACGATAGTTAAGGTCGACGACAGTCACTTTTTGGACCCTTGTTTTGGCTTCGTTACATCGTACACAATTCTTATTCTTTTTCAATAAATAAAACATCTCCAACCGTAATTTTGTGATATGATATATTTGACAAAAGGTACGTTTTATTTCTTTCATCTTTCAAAACTTCAAATTAATATTTTGTCCAGAATTATGAAAAATAAAAAAAAGTACCGACCTGTAAAGAGCGTTGTCTGCTTGTTATAGGAATTTGACAGGGGTCACGGTTAGTAGACTAGTTTTTATTTTAATGTGGCGCAGCATTGTAATAATACAGCTATTTTTTAATTTAAATGACGTCAGTATTTCAATGACGTCACTTTGCATCTCCTTACAATAACCATAAAGTGGGTACATGACGTTTCCTTTTTGAAAAAATTCCAATGTAAAATTGCTATTGATTTTTTTTTTTTCTTGAAGCAGCCCATACACGATCAATTTTATTGACAATAATATTTGTCAATTATAAAGATTGACAATATTATTGATCATTAGTGTGTGATATTGAAGTAAATTTTTTATTGACACTATATATTGACAGAATCAAACATCGGTAGATATTTATTGAAGGTTTCTCAATACTATTGTGTTGTTGATGGCACTTTGTCAAATTATTGCACACTATTTCATTCTGAAGCCAGTCATCTAGGATAAACATGTCCAGGCAGGAAAAGGAAGAGGAGAGAAAATTTGTTCTTCATTATATATATAACATTAATAAAATTATCAATCCACTGTCTGCTTTGTTTCTTTTATTTTTATTAAAATATATATTAACTTTGAATTATGTTTACCTATTGATGTCATCATTAATGCAAAATTAGACAAATTAGTATTTTATGAATAAAATGATTTGCTATTTCATCCATACGAAGAAAATTTCGATAATGGCAGTTCAACATGGCCAAACGTTTTTCTCTGCAGAAACCATTGTTTGGACCATGTAATTCTTGTTTTATGTTTTCGCTTATCAAAATCAAAGGCAATAGCTAAGAGCAATGGCCAGAGAGGGCAAATGACTTAAAATATTATGTAAATAATTGCGTCGTTGGTGGCTAATACATATTCATCAATAATATTGTATCGTTATTATTGTCAATTAAATTGATATTGTATGGGCTGCTTTACATTACTAATGCACCTGGATGTCTTTGAAAAAAATGTTGTGATTAAAAAAATGCACAGAATACAGAAATCAGAAAACCACATATATATATAGTTTTGTCTGGAACATTAAATATTTAATAAGAATTATATCCACATATTGTTGGGTTTTTTTTATGTGAACCTTTATTTTATTTTAGAACATTTTAACAGACTTTTTTTTTTTTTTTTTTTTTTTTTTAAATGCACTCATTATAATTTGTAATATTTGAAAGGGTACTTAATTTTATTTTATAACATTTAGTGAAATGTCTTAAACTATCAGTGAAATAAAAAAAAAAGTGTTGTAAGTCACTCAGTGACAATAACATATTTTAGAGTAAAAATTTCACTATTTCACTCTAAAATGTGTTATCGTTACTGTAGAAAGTGTTATCTTCACTGTAAGAAAGCCGGAACTATTTTCTTGCTGGCATTTTAAAAATAAAGGTAAATTGTCAAAAGTTATATAATAAATGAAACATTTTATTCTTTTTGTCAAATATGATTTAAATCTCATCTCGTGAATTTTGCCATATATCACACTCGTGGCGCAAGCGTGACTCGTGAGATATAATTGCAAACTTCACTCGATGAGATATAAATCATATTTGACAAAAAACATGAAATATCCTCTATATATTAACTGAATAAAGTCATGGGCGTAGGCTGGGGTTGTTCGGACAAACCACCCTACTTAGGCTAAAACATGTTTATCGTGCAATATTAGGTTATCCATATACGGTTCCATGGAAAATGTAGACGGAAGGGTCCGCTAGGTTCATATTCACACCCTCCCCAGGTTTATATGATGATACGCCCCTGAAAGTTTTGTTGAGTTTCAAGGTGTGCTTTTTTCTTAACCACGGCAACATATGTTGCAAGTTATAGATATAATTGAGTAGGTATTTTAAAAGTTGTTATGCGAGTTGGTATGAGTTTTTATGTGAATTTTAAGGCTATTCATTATAGAGTTATATGGCAATTCATCGGTTCCTTTCTGACGCAAAAAGACTGTAGATCTAATGCAATAAAACTATATTAATTTCATCTTTAAAAGAAAAGATATCGAAAATGGCGATAGACGTTTAAAAAATAATGTGAATGGGGGTCGGTACTCTATACAATAAATAGAGAATAATACATGAGTGGCCGTTAGATACCATTTATCTCACAACAAGTTGTTTTAAAATGTATCTAACGAGCGAAAGCGAGTTTGATACGTTTTTAAACAACGAGTTGTGAGATAAATGATATCTAATGGACACGAATGTATTATTCTATTTCTTACATATCGTCAAAAACCAGGTTTTAAGCAAATTTTAACATCTTTTTCCACTAAAAGTTATTCACAGCCGTTGTACTTGTAGCTGACTTACGCGTTACGGACATATGAATGTCAGGTTAACTGTGCGTCACAGTCTAATCGATTTCCATCATGTAGTTTTTCATTGAACAACCATGTGTAACCAAAAATAATGCATGGTATTTTCACCAATGGGTGTGTAAGAATTAAAAATGTATTGACAGAAAACATCTGTCATAAAAACTGACGACTGAAAATCCTATTAAATAGGCGATTCCAGTTATCTTGTAGGAAATGAAATATTTAGAAGAAATCAATTGTCGAAAACACGTAAAAAAAAAAGTCTGTGTGGTGTTTTTTCTATATATTTTTCGATTATTTCTATGTGATTTGCCGGACCCAGGGTTGAAGTTTGTGAACGCTGATTCAAATTTATGCTTGTACATTAAAAACACGATTTCTGGTAGAGCGACAAGTGATGGTATACTGGAAATAATGGTAGCATGACGTGTTTTACGTTTGGCCATAAGCGTACGAGACAGGGCGCAGGGAGTAGGGGGCAACTGCACACACACACACACACACACACACACACACACACACACACACACACACACACACACACACACACACACACACACCCACACACACACACACACCTCCCCACTAGTTCTAGAGCAAAACCTCAAATTCGGGCAAAAATGGAGAGATATTCGGGCAAAATGAGCTAACCTGAGACCATTTTACCATGTATTTCCGTCATTCTACCCTCACAATTAGTTGTAATCCATATACAAATGCGCAGTAATTCGTTTGCAACTCTATATAGCTGTTTGGTAGAAATGTTAAAATGAATAAATGTTGTTATCCAGATTCAGGCATTTTCTTTTAATTCGAGCAAAAACAAGCCTCCCCACTCCCCCATAAAAAGGGGAGCCCGTACGCCTATGCGTTTGGCAAAACTTCTGTCTCGTATAAATAATTAATGTGGATGGATTCATGTTATTTAATTACAAACTAATACAGGCAAAGTTGGTGTTGTTAATTGGTGGCATAAAACGTAAATGTACTTTGGGAATTATGCTTACTACTGGAGATTTACGGTAATTTAATACCAACAGTATGATTCAAGAACGAACACCGTGCGTAACGTCATAGTATTGAAAATAAAAACAAGGAGGTAATCAGACAACAAAAACAAAACTAATTAAACACCTGGACTGCCAATCACTGTCTGCCTGGGATTAATACCCATGTTTTAGAATGAGAGAAGAAAGCCCGTTTACCTCAAATGACATCTCAATACCTATTAGTAGTAAGCGACCATTTGTACACATTTTAAAACAGACAGTAGAAGGTACAAGTCGTTAACAGGCACGGCGGAGCAGGAATCAAACATTATATTGGTAGTAAATCTTAAGGCAGAGATGAATTTTGCTAGTAGAATGTAGGTAATTGCATTTCAGGACATCTAACTTTCAAAATTTTACGGGGGAGCATACCCCCCAACCACCTAGAAACTTTGCTTTGTGTCCTCGATCTCAGTCAGCACCCCACCCTCCCCAATGTGTACTTGCTTCCGCCGTGCCTGGTTAAATGTGACTTACACAAAACTACTGGACGTAGGAGTACACTAACTCTGGGTTGGATTCAGAACTGTCTTAAATCAATTGACACTTCTGCCCTATGGTTTCATTTACATATTTCATATAGTTTAGATTCTGGTCAGAATTACTTCTCCTTAGGTGCCTTTCGATTCGCTTGGCCAAACATGTTTCTTCTAGCAAATACCAATTCCTCTTAGTCTGTTTGCCAGGGCCCCGTTCCACGAAGCGATCATAGCACTACTATCGCCGTAAATACCTACTATCGCGACCTTAATTTATGTCTACGATCGCCAGCCCGTTCCACGACGCGGCGTAGCGTACTATCGTCGTAAATTACTGTGAAAATGTACAATAGGTACGAGGCAGTTGTAAGCCACTAACGTAGCTGTCAAATGCCAGTTAAATGATGATTTTGTCATTTTCTAAGAAGGATACTAACTTTTTGCATAAAAATGGATCTAATATATAGCAAACATGGGCGTACATAGGATTTTGAAAAGGGGGGTTCCAAAATAGATTGCAGAGATATTGGGCATATATTTCTATGTTGAGTAAATATAATAATGTCAGATATCAATGTCAGATATATTAAATTATAAAAAAGCGATTTCAGGGGGGTTCGGTCGAACCCATTGACCCCCCCCCACCCCCCCCCCCCCCCATGTACGCCCATGGCAAATAACTTTTATAAAACTAGGCGTTCGATGAAAAAAATTCTAGGCCATAGACTTTCACACGAAAATACGGGAGATAACTCTCATGTCTTATGCATTCGGCAATTATCGCTTAGCAAATAAACTGACAAAGTTACTTCATGGATGTCCGATACCAATGAATACATCTAAGATGTTCCGAAAAGTCGGTAACCAATTTATTAATTAACTAATTCGCACTTCTTTGCAAAGAATATATTAATCATTAAAGGGGCACTTACGACTTCCGTAAGGTTGCTTTGTGGAACGGCTGTAAAGTTTACGGTGCCAGTTGTAAAATTCACCGTAAGTCACTACAATTAACCTTAGCTACAATTCTTTCGTGGAACAGGGTCCAGGACACTAAACCTTGCAGTTCAGTATCCACAATTGTATGATGCTGATAGGAGATACGAGGGGAGGGGTGCAAACTTGCTACCATGGAGCATTTTAAAATATTCAAGATGGCTGTCTAAACACAGAACTGTTAAAATATGGGATACTTTGTCACATGATGAAACTGTTGGTGTCTGTGACAGTGTTTTAGGGGTCAAGGAATTCAGTGGGGACTACGCTCCGCTAAATCAAGACATTACATAATCATTTAAATCTAAAAAGGTATTCTTTGTTTTATACTAGTATTGGTTCATGAGGTGTAGCGTGAGTGTATTTCAGTCAGTATTGGTTTGTTTGGGTCATTACGTATTTACAGTTGAGTTAAAAACACCACAATGAAATAACGCGCAGTACTTGGTTTTACCTGATCAACATTGGTTTTTCTTTAGGTCAACATATTATTCACTGCAGTGCCAATAACGTCACTGAGCAATAATGTTATACGAATGCTGTACTGTAAACGTGACTGTGTGTAAAAGATCAGAACATGATTTTAAAATAGTGAATTAAGCCTGGGGAAGAAAATTCTATTTTTGTAAATCTTATGGCAATATCTACTTTTTTAGGTCATTCAGTACCAGTAAAATGAAATGAAATAAAGGTAGGAATGGAATATTTGTCACAGAGAAGTGTTGGTGTTTGGGGGATTTTAAATACGGCTGTATGATTTCTGACTTTACTTAACATTCGCGAACTATTTGATTGGTTCCTGACGTGACCATTTGGTTTACTGTGAAGCGCATAAACCAGTCCAATCTAATTAAAATTAGCTCCACTATTACATGTGGATCTAACAGCAGCCCGTTGGAGTGATTTGATTTAAAAACATTCGGGATTATGCCGAGGGTATACCAATCTAATTAAAATTAGCTCCACTATTACATGTGGATCTAACACCAGCCAGCTGGAGCTCATGTCCACCAATCAACACCTTACTTGCAGAATCCTGCCAGTGATTTAAAAATAATTTGAAAACATTCCGAATTATTCTGAGGGTATACGACATGTTTCGTGTGAATTACGAATGCCTTAAAACATGTTTTATTTTATACAATAAATAATTTGTAATGTAAAACTGAAGACTGATTTAGTTGGGGGTGGGTTTTTTTTATAAATAAATAAATAATTTTTAATGTAAAATTGAAGACTGATAATCCACCCCGTACGTATTGGTATGGTTCGCTGTACTGCGGCTACTAAAATAGACTCGCCCGATATTTTTAGAATTTGTATGCTCCCAAATAACGTTATAAAAGGCGAATTGTGATTGGTCAGTATTTAAATTATTATTTACAGACGAAATGTGACTACGCAGTGTTGTTAGTTTTAAATCACTGGCAGGATTCTGCAAGTAAGGTTTTGATTGGTGGACATGAGCTCAAACTGGCTGGTGTTAGATCCACATGTAATAGTGGAGCTAATTTTAATTAGATTGAGGGTATACGAAATGATTCGGGTGAATTGTGAAATATGCCGGAAACTAATTGCAATATAAAATTTTATATAAAATTCGTTTCAAGACGAAAAAAAACAAGCGTGATGGTATAGCCATAAAATCTGTTTATACTAGTATACAATTCAGAGTTTATTACTGCACTTTTCCCCCTGTTTTTTCAATGTTGAAATAGACCAACAAGTTCGCCTATTGCATAAATAGTGTCGCCCGATATTTTTAGAATTTGTATGCTCCCGAATAACGCTATAAAAGGCGAAGTGTAAGTGGTCGATATTTAAATTGTTATTTATAGATGAAATGTTACCTGGACATGGAAGTCCACGCAATGCTGTTAGATCTACTGGTAGACCAGTAGAGCTAATTTTAATCAGATTGAAACTAGTCTAGCGGACGTTTTTTTTCTGCTCGGTCTGGCTGAACTCGGCCCAAATATACCTAATACTACGGTACCTGCGTGTTCAGGGGCCCGCAGACTGACTTATTATGTCGGGGTTTTTTTAACAAGGGTACATTACGATTATTAGGTCTGTTCACTTAAATTATATTTTTTTTTGTTACAATGTAAACCTATGGTAGTATGGGGAGTCGTTTAATTTTGTTACAATATAAGTCCATGGTAGTAAGTGGGGTCGTATAATTGTGTCACTATGTAAGTCTATGGTAGTATGGGGAGGGGGGTATGTGCAATTTTGCCAGTTCCCCACAGCTGGTTAATCTGGCACTGCCCCTGTTACGTCAGTGATACTTATTGCGTGTGTGTGGCCTTCTCAGTCCACAAGTATTAGCCACCGGCTTGAGATCTTCTTTAATATTCAATATTTAAAATAGTTCCGATATTGCGACTTTAATCTTGTGCACACACTGCGTGATTTCATATGACGTTCATTGACAACGTCGCCTGAAGAAATAACCGTTATAAACTGCACTTAAAATATGAAACCTGTAGCCGAAATAAAAGTAATGATCCTTCCGCGAGGGGTAAACACTCAAAAGTGTTCAACTTTAATTTAACTTTCTTAAAAAGAAATATGTTAAGCACTTGTTCATTTCTTCATACGGTGGAACAAGCTATCAAATATTTTCAAATCATGTTAGGAAACGGCTGGACAGAATATAAAAAAGAGTTCTTGCAGTATAAATAAGTTGCGCTTTAGGGTATTAACTCTCATACTAATGTTGACAACATCGTGAAGTAGTCTGTGAAATATTTAAGAAGTAACCGCAAATTGGCACACTATATGTAGCGTAATAGTATTTTTAAAAAACAACAGAAAATATGTTTATTAGTATTAAATCCATTAAAGATACACGTGTAAATATTACAGTGGTATTTCAGGGTGGATCGGTGTTGTTTGTGTCGGGGGGGGGGGGGGGGGGGGGGGTCTCTTTTTTTTTCTTTTTTTTTGAGGGGGGGTGTTTTGGGGGAGGCGGAGTTTATTTGTTTTGTTTTAGGTTTTTTCTATTGTTGTTGTTGTTTCGGGTTTTTTGTTTTTGTTTTTGTTGTTTGTTTGTTTGTTTGTTTGTTTATTTGTTTACACCAGCCCAACCAGTGTGTCACGACTTGTACACAAAGCAGTGGTATGAAATTTCTATATAAAACATTTAAAGTGCGGCTTTTTGTTTTTTGATAATAGTAGTAGTAGTAGTAGTAGTAGTAGTAGTAATAGTAGTAGTAGTAGTAATAATAATAGTAGTAATAGTAATAGTAGTAGTAGTAGTAATAGTAGTAGTAGAAGTAGTAGTAGTAGTTATAGTAGTAGTAATAGTAGTAGCAATAGTAGTAGCAGTAGTAGTAGTAGTAGTAGTAGCAGCAGAAGTAGCTGTAGCAGTAGCAGCAGTAGCTGTAGTAGTAGTAGCAGTAGTAGTAGTAGCAGCAATAGTAGTAGTAATAGTAGTAGTAGTAGTAATAATAGTAGTAATAGTAGTAGTAGTAGTAATAGTAGTAGTAGAAGTAGTAGTAGTAGTAGTAGTTATAGTAGTAGTAATAGTAGTAGCAGTAGTAGTAGTAGTAGTAGCAGAAGTAGCTGTAGCAGTAGTAGTAGCAGCAGCAGTAGTAGTAGTAGCAGCAATAGTAGTAGTAATAGTAGTAGTAGTAATAATAGTAGTAATAGTAGTAGTAGTAGTAGTAATAGTAGTAGTAGTAGAAGTAGTAGTAGTAATAGTAGTAGTAGTAGTTATAGTAGTAGTAATAGTAGTAGCAATAGTAGTAGCAGTAGTAGTAATAATAGTAGCAGCAATAGTAATTTTAGTAATATTACTAGCAGTAGTAGAAGTAGTAGTAGTAGAAGTAGTAGTAGTTATAGTAGTAGTAGTAGTAGACGTAGTAATAGTAGTAGTAAAAGAAGAAGTAGTAATAGTAGTATATGTAGTAGTAGTAGTAGCCTAGTTATAGTAGTAGTAGTAGTAGTTGTAGTAGTAGTAGTAGTGGTAGTAGTAGTAGTAGCAGCAGCGGTAGCAGCAGCAGTAGCAGCAGCAGTAGCAATAGTACTACTAGTAGTAGCAGTAGCAGTAGCAGCAACAGCAGCAGCAGTATCAATGTGCGTCACAACTCGGTTTATGCCGACGACCTACTTTACTGTATAAAGGTTTGCGCATCTGTTTTCGTGGTCTAGATATTTAATCGACAAGTTTATTGAATCTCTCACCTGCGCATCTATTTTCGTGGTCTAGATATTTAATCAACGAGTTTATTGAATCCCTCACCCGCGCTGTCAGCCGTTTCCGTGCTAATGACGTCACCGGTGTGACCGTGTCTCCGGTATGTCAGTCGTGCCGTCTGTATGTGTGTCCTGTAGAGCGAGATTGGCCTTGTCCTGTCACCAGCCCTCGGCCTACTTCCCAAACCGTGCTAGGGCTGATTGGCATGCATTTAGGTTTAGATCATATTAAACATATTAAACACACGTGTTTTAACACCTCAAATTAGTTAGAAGTTTGTTTTGTTTAACGACACCACTGGAGCACATCGATTAATTAATCATCGGCAATTGGATGTCAAACATTTGGTAATTCTGACTCGTAGTCATCAGAGGAAATCCTCTACATTTTTTTCTAATGCAGCAAGGGATCTTTTATATGCACTTTCCCACAGACAGGAAAACATACCACGACCTTTGACCAGTTGTGGTGCACTGGTTGGAACGAGAAAAACCCAATCAGGTGGATGGATACATAGAGGTGGTTCGATCCAGCGACGCAGGCACCTCAAGCGAGCACTCAATCGACTGAGCTAAATCCCGCCCCTTATGTTGATAGCGTCACAGGATGAACAAACGTGACTGTTTGTCTTCTAAAATCTCTACTCTTATTTGATGTGGAGCTATTTCTCTTTCCAGCAAGTGCACCAAAGTAAAGTTTTAGCACATTGATTTTTTTTATCTTATCATCGGCTATTGGACGTCAAACATATGGTCATTCTGACACTGTTTTTAGAGGAAACCCGCTGTCGCCACATAGGCTACTCTTTTACAACAGGCAGCAAGGGATCTTTTATTTGTGCTTCCCACAGGCAGGATAGCATAACCATGGCCTTTGTTGAACCAGTTATGGATCACTGGTCGGTGCAAGTGGTTTACATCTATCCAATGAGCCTCACTCAGGGTTTGGAGTCGGTATCCCATGCCTCGATTGGGATCCGAACCCAGCTTGTAGCCTGTGCGCCTAACCACGACACCACCGTGCACCATGACTGGTATATCAAAGGCCGTGGTATGTGCTATACTGTATGTGGGATTGTGCATATTAAAGATTCCGAGCTACTAATGAAAAACAATGTAGCGGGTTTCCTATCTTTGACTATATGTCTGAATTTCCAAATAGCCGATGATTAATAAATCAATGTGTTCTAGTGGTGTCGTTAAACAAAACAAACTGCTAACTAATTTGAGGTGGTAAAACACGTGTGTTTAATACCGGATGCAGTCGGAACACGCCACATTAAAAGTCCTGACCTTGAAGTCATTAAAATATGTTTCGGACTAACATTAGCTTTTTGGCGATTACCATACTAAAAGGCAAAATTTATTGTGACATGAATTGTTTGGAGTAATAAATGTGTGAATGGATTTATGGATGTAAACCAGAGAAAATGTGCATGAAACAGCTTGAAGAAATGCAACCAAGCAGTTGTTGCAGCGATTGCATGCTTTGTGCAAGAAACATGGAATATTCGGGAGAAATCCTGTCCAGTGTTCACCTTGAAAGGCCAGATATTTAGTTGCACATCATTGCCACTCTGTGCAGCCTTCAGAAGTACAGAAGTTAGAAAAACACCAATAGTGAACTTTCTGATGCAATTTCGTCATGCCATGCCTCAGTGAAAACGACAGATGGCGAGTCATAGGGATGTTTGAATCTGGGACCTCGCAGCGTGACGTCGCACGTCAATTCAACGTCCACAGAAACACCATATGACACTTATGGCAACGATATCAACAAAACAACCAGGTCAGGGAGCGTACCCGTAGCGGCCGACCACCCGTGACAACCCCTCGCCAAGATAACACTGCAGGAACTCCGGCTGATCCTTCCTTAGATCTGGAATGGCATTCCCAGGAACTTTGTCCAGCGTTTAGTGGCCTCAATGAGACCACGGTGCCAGGCCTGTATCAATGCTCAAGGTGGACATACTCGCTACTGACTGTGTGAACTTCGCTCTGGACCCCCTCTAGTGATGTGGCTCGTTTGCATATGGCAGGTGCGCCCTTTCCATGGACTATTGCTCGTTTCGATACTTTCGGACATTTCTCTTTCCATGTTATAATGTTTCATACACGGCAGTAAAAACGTTTGTGTATCACAATAACTTTTGACTATTAGTATATATAGAGAATACTACATGAGTGGCTGTAAGATACCATTTATCTTAAAACGAGTTGTTTAAAAACCTATCTAATGAGCGAAAGATAAATGGTATATAGCGGACACGAATGTTGTATTCTATTTCTTACATATCCTGAAAAAAAAACATGCCTTTTCCAACGAAAACCTATTTACAGCCTTTGTGCTTATGGTTATCTTGTGCGTCACAGATAAGTTAATTTGATGTTATCTTGTACGTCACGGAGTGATCGATTCGACCGTTCATGTTTTTTTGTCATTGGATGGTATGACATTGGTGACCTGGCCATCACCTTCTAATATTTGCAGCAGCTATTGTTCCTTTGCTTCCTAATATCAATGTCTGTTTGGTATACTGTTCCCGCAGAGAGACAGATTAGCTAAATGTTGAAGAAATTGTTAAAAACAAAAATAGAAGATAAAACTCAGCTTCGGGAACAAACGTAATCCAATACCATTCTAGAGTACCGATATTAATCGATATGTTAATAGTGAACGCATAGTTGCTAAAGAAAGAAATATGAGGACAAAAATCGTTTCAGGATAACTTAACTCGATAGAAAAAACATTTATTTAACGGACAGTAATTTCATACATACAACATCCGATGATATCGATTGTATTTTTATTTAGTTCTGTTTTGTTAGTTTTGTATGTGTGGTGGAGTAATTTTAAATAATATAAATTCTCAAGAAGACGAAAAGTGATTTATGTTTGTATTTCAACCGATATCAGGTCTCCAGTTATAATATGATGTTCACACTACCTAGGGCCAACATGTAGTTCCATTACAGAGCCCTGGCCTGGGGTGTGACAGATCGTGTGTTCGACCCGTGTTACTGGATATCCCCTCTCCCAACGTGTGGTTATGTGGTGTTCCAATTACTGATCCATAATTAGTCTATCATATAACACACAATACCTTGACCGGGACGCGTGTACAGAAATGTATGTCTCTCATGTAGAGAAATGTATGTCAATCACCTTTTCATTTTTCATTTAAAATTATTTTCGTGCTAATATCCAATTAAGGTTCAAGCACGCTGTCTTGGGCACAAACACCTCAGCTATCTGGCCTGTCTGTCCAGGACAGTGGGTTAGTTGTTAGTGGTTAATGAGGGAGAAGAGAGTGTAGTGATCTTACACCTACCCATTGAGTCGTCAAAACTCGCTCTGGGTAGGAGCCCGGTACGGGGCTGCGAACTCTGTACCTACCAGCCTGATGCCTGATGGCTTAACTACGACACCACCGAAATCACCTTTATATTCGAATATGTGACATTGTTTTGATAGACGCCAATATTTCCATTTGGCCGTATCTGGCGTTGGGCAAGAGGGTAGTTCCACTCCACTCTGTTCCGGAAAAATAAATATAAAAAGTTTTAAAATTACGCTTTACAGTTTAATGTCTTTTCTGTTTGGCAGTAGATGACTCTTCATTCTATTTTTGTTTCTATTTTCAGAGACACTGCCAAAAATATTGACCCTAAGATACAGAGGGGCTTGTTCCTGTTTGCCGTTTCCAATTCCTGCATGGATCCTATTGTCTACGGTTAGCCTACGTTCTTTTTATTACCTCATTTCATCATGAAGTTTCAGCTTTGAAACAGAATCTGTTTGGGGTTTTTTGTACTGAAATTAAGAACACGGCGAAAGTCGCTCCATGACAACGTACATTTAATGGTTATTTGCTAAATGATCGTACGGAGATGGACGGAGACATCAGAATAACTATTTAATGGGGATGTGGGCTTTTTTTTAATGCATATAATATATTTCTTAGTATACACTGCCTTTTATATCTGCTTTTAAAGGTTATCGCGTGAACAAAGTAATGTAAGTGAGATTGGAATGCGACTTACACGATCACTTAACCGGCCTTGGCTTCGGCTTACATTTAAAGAGTGCAGGTACTGGGTTCGTATCCAGGTATTGGCTTCAACCCAGAGTATCTTTGTTTGTTTTGTAGTTTTGGGGTTTTTTGGGGGGTTGTTGTTTTGTTTGTTTGTTTGTTTTGGGGGGTTTGGGGTTCGATAACACTAGATTGCATTGGTTTAGGAATATCTGTGTGTGTGTGTGTGTGTGTGTGTGTGTGTCTCTCTCTCTCTCTCTCTCTCTCTCTCTCTCTCTCTCTCTCTCTCTCTGTCTCTCTCTCTCTCTCTTTACCGGCATCGGTGGCGTCGTGGTTAGGCCATCGTTCTACAGGCTGGTAGGTACTGGGTTCGGATCCCAGTCGAGGCATGGGATTTTTAATCCAGATAACGACTCCAAACCCTGAGTGAGTGCTCAATGGGTAGGTGTAAACCACTTGCACCGACCAGTGATCCATAAATGGTTCAACAAAGGCCATGGTTTGTGCTATCCTGCCTGTGGGAAGCACAAATAAAAGATCCCTTGCTGCTAATCAGAAAGAGTAGCCAATGTAGTGGCGACAGCGGGTTTCCTCTCAAACTCTGTGTGGTCCTTAACTATATGTCTGACGCCATATAACCGTAAATAAAATGTGTTGAGTGCGTCGTTAAATAAAACATTTCTTTCTCTCTCTCTCTCTCTCTCTCTCTCTCTCTCTCTCTCTCTCTCTCTCTCTCTCTCTCTCTCTCTCTCTCTTGACGTTAAAAAGACTGCCACCACTTGCTGATAATCTCAATAATTCGGTTCAGTTCTTTAAAGTCTAAGTTGTTTGCTGTTACATTTAATTCCTATTTATACTTGCAATTGCTTTCTGCACATTCGCATAGAAACAAACCTAAACCCAAACAGATTTCATATATAAATACATCATCTGAAATGCAAGAAATTTTACAGTTCAATTTTAAACAAATCTCCGTAGCTTTTTTCGATTTTTTCCCCTTTTTTATTTTATTTTTTATTTTTATTATTATTAAAAAATTTGTTTGGAGTTGCGCAAATCCATAATATGATATGTTTCATTGAATTATTGGTGTAGGCGAGGAAGTGGGATTTTGCAGGTATCTAATATCCCTATTACGTGCGTGTGGAATTTAACACAATGGCGCATTACAAAAAAATCGAGATATCATCCAAACCTCCAACTCGTCTTCCACCCACATCACTAGAGCACTTGCTTGTGCATTTAAAATAATCTATACAATTCATGGCTATAACCTCACCTATATATTATCTAACTTTTAATCACGTTTACGATAATAATCTCAAATAACGCCCGAAAGGTCTTTATTTTACATAACATTATTTCAAAAAAGAAAAAAAAAAAAAAGAAAAAAAAAATACCCTAATTAATTTTTTCTTGCATTATGTTTTATTTCGGTATACTCAGGCCGTCAAATGAGAGCATACGAGGAATTACTGTACAATGAAGACACACATAATTCAAAATAGCTATACACACGTTTTTTAAATGAAGACAAGCGGTGACATGATGATCAAATATAGCAATAAGATTTTTACAACTCAGTATTTTAAATAGTATCTAGTGTCTATGGTTTACTGAATTTACTTGTAATTTCAGAAATGAATTTTGAAATTTTAAGGAGGATCCTACTTTACAATTAAATAGTTCTTTGAATTTTAGTGTGCTAGGTTTTTAAAAAATAAAAATAACCCTTTATAAGCCTTTTGCGTGTGTTCACAAAGTAGAAAGAAAGAAATGTTTTATTTAACGACGCACTCAACACAGTTTAGTTACTGTTATATGGCGTCAGACATATGGTTAAGGAGTACACAGATTTTGAGAGGAAACCCACTATCGCCAATACATGGGCTACTCTTTCCGATTAGCAGCAAGGGATCTTTTATTTGCGCTTCCCACAGACAAGATAGCACAAACCATGGCCTTTGTTGAACTAGTTATGGATCACTGGTCGGTGCAAGTGGTTTACACCTACCCATTGAGCCTTGCGGAGCACTCAATCAGGGTTTGGAGTCGGTATCTGGATTAAAAATCCCATGCCTCGACTGGGATCTGAACCCAGTACCTACCAGCCTGTAGACCGATGGCCTAACCACGACGCCACCGAGGCTGGTTTACAAAATAGTTACATTTAAATACGTACAGTGATATTTATCTTTAATATCATTTCCTTCTCACAATGTACATAATCTTGTTTTCGACTGGGGTACTAGAAGGGTCCTACGGGCAACCTAAGGAGACACCCAGCATCAATAGGTCTAAGTATCGAGCTACTCTCGACTCACTAATATCAAAACCTATACGTAGCTCCTGACTTTATCTTTCGGTCGACCGTTCAAAAATGCGCCAAATTTTCTTCATTCAAAACGCGCACCCATTCCCTTTGGCTAAATTCCGACCGCTCCTTCCAAATTCAAAAACCCATAGCACCCATACACCCACTCCACCTGCTACCGGCCCCGGCCGGACTGCTGGTGCTCCCTTGCACCTTCTAGTGCAGGTGGTCCTTCCTTCCACCACTCCCACTTTTCCTGTCCTAGAAGGAGGAGCCGGCCAGGCCGGCACCTGTGCCCAGGACAGGCGTGCGCTACAACAGCTTGCTCTGAATGTGCACGGTAAACCCTCTGACCTGACCTGACCTGGGTGTACTATTCCAGCGTCCTGTTTTTATGGGTAAATAACGATTGCATGTGCTGAATTTCAAAAGTCTGGTCCACACTTTTACGGATAATTTAATAAAGTAATTTTGAAATTTTAAAATTTGTTTAAAAAAATTAAATATGTTTTGCCTTTGGCTGGAGACACTATGTTATTATGCCATCTTTATAAGTGATGATCTAACGGCCTTCGTTTCACACGTTCAATTTGTAGTTTTATGGATAGGAACTTTGTTAAACATATAGATATGGAAAAGACGTATTTTAAGGGTTTTTTTTTAGCCAGTTGTAGCTGTTCCCATTTGCAATAGAAGAAGTTTGTTTTGTTTAAAGACACCACTAGAGCACATTGATTTATTAATCATCGGCTATTGGATGTCAAACATATGGTCATTTTAACACATAGAGAGGACAGGATAGGATAGTACATACCACGGCCTTTTATATACCAGTCATGGTGCACTGGCTGTGATGAGAAACAGCCCAATGGGCCCACTGACGGGGATCGATCCCAGACCGACCGCGCATCAAGCGATCTTTTTACCACTGGGCTACGTCCCACCGCCCCCCCCCCCCCCCCCCCCCCGCCCATTTGCAATAAAGTAGGAAATGAGATTTGCTTTACCTATACTTGTCCAGAATCCTATAATTCTTTGATCAATAATTAGTTTTAGCGGCGTTCTACCAAGTTCCCTATAAAAGATAATAACGGGCGTACATTTCTTTTTTACCAGCAATAACCGTCTCACAAAATTAATGTGAATATTTTCTATTTTCGTATCCCCAGATTTCATAGCCATACAAATAGTTTAAGCTTGCAATCTATTGATAAATTATTATCCTTGGCTTGAGATAAAACAAATCACATTGCTTTAGTTGCAGACTAAATTTGTTTTGTCGAGAGAAAGTTAAACCTAAATATTTGTATTCTTTGACGACAAACATTTTACCAAGCTAAATACAACAAATGTCTTTTGGGCAGGTGATTTTAATTGAGTTTAATGGCATCGTCAGAATTAATGTTTCAGTATCTCCACGTAAAATAACAAACACGACGATTCGGTTATTGCACCAACTGCGTTTGTTGGTTCATAGCGAGTAGGGCGTGACGTAGCCCAGTGGTAAAGCGTTCGCTTGATGTGCGGTCGATCTAGGATCGATTCCCGTCAGTAGACCGATTTGGCTATTTCTCGTTCCAGCCAGTGCTCCACAACTGGTGTAACAAAGGCCGTGGTATGTACTATCCTGTCTGTGGGGCGGTGCATATAAAAGATCCCTTGCAGCTAATCGAAAAGAGTAGCACATGAAGTGGCAACAGCGGGTTTTCTGTATCAATATATGCGTGGTCCTTAACCATATGTCTGACGCCATATAACCGTAAATAAAATGTGTCGAGTGCGTCGTTACATAAAACATTTCCTTCCTTCCTTCATAGCGAGTAGAGAAAATGATGTTCGTAGCAAGACGTTCTGTCGAAGCCCAAAATGTTCCAACTGCCCAATATGTCCCAATTGGGACATATTGGGCTGTGCTTGGGACGTCTTGGGCCAAGGGATGCCATATACTTTGTTACATTTGCTTAAATCGTTCAAATTGGGTTTTTTGTTTGTTTAACGATACCTCTAGAGCACATTAATTAATTAATTATTGGATGTCAAACAATTGGTAATTCTAACACGTAGTCTTGAGAGGAAACCTTTCACATTTTTCCATTAGCAGCAAAGAGTCTTTTGTATGCACTTTCCCACAAAAAGGACGGCACATATAAAAGTCTTTGATATACCAGGCATGGGCCCCGGGGCAGGACGTAGCCCAATGGTTATGTGTTCCCTTGATCTGCAGTTAGTCTAGGATCGATTCTGTCGGTTGACCCCGGGGCAGGACGTAGCCCAGTGGTAAAGTGTTCCCGTGATGTGCAGTGAGTCTAGGATCGATCTGTCGGTTGACCCCGGGGCAGGACGTAAACGAGTGGTAAAGTGTTCCCTTGATGTGCAGTGAGTCTAGGATCAATCTGTCGGTGGACCCCGGGGCAAGACGTAGCCCAATGCCTCCCCGACCATCTTCCGCCTCCAGAATCTGTTCATGCTGGACACCACCATACATGTGACAGCTAATACCAGTTAAAGCCATTAAAACAAAAATGTCGTTTGCCAATATAATTTCTATGCAGTATTTCGTACTGGAAGAGAGAAAAGAAAAGGAAAACTTACATTAAAGTAGCAACCTCGCCTCTCCATCAGATGACACCTTTCACTAATGTAAAACACACTACTAGTTTAGCTCCTTTTTTAATTATTAAAAATTAAAACTTTAAAAATTATGGCTACTGACGACCTACCGCTAATATATATATATATATATATATATATATATATATATATATATATATATATATATATATATATATATATATATATGTGCGTGTGTGTGTGTGTGTCTGTGTGTCTATGTGTCTATGTGTGTATGTCTGTGTGTTGTGTATGTCTGTGTGTGTATGTGTGTCTGTATGTTTGTATGTGTGTGTATGTATGTATGTATGTATGTATGTATGTATGTATATACATACACTGCTAGCGCCGATCCACCACTTTTGGGATGAGGTTACTAAAGTTCAACAAACAGAACTGTGGACCGAGATGGGAGTTGAAGTCATGTTCCTTTGTTGTATATGTCGTCATTATTTCTCTCACCTTATAACCGAGATGGGCACATGTTGGAGTGTCAAACTGTCACCAGACGTCTTTCACGGCTCCAACGACATCATTACAAACATATCTTGAATCTGACCTACTGAATCAACTATTCCAACATTCCAAAATCTTTAACATCACCTAGTAGTTGCAAATAATAAGATCTCCTTAGACATAATTTCGATTAGCCTCACTAGGCCATCGGTTCTGAAATTGCTGTTCCCTTAATAAATTTCTTTATTAACTCTTCAAAGAGAAATATCTCGTTAATCTGATTGGCTTTCTATAACTTTACACGACGTGGCACACATCATTCCATGAGTTCGAGTTTCGTGCATCATTTAAATTTTAAACTACAATCTCGAGTAGGTCTCTATTTGTAGAATACATGTATGTATCAACAAGGGTAGAGGTCTTCATTCTCATGACACGCCATCCTTCAATTTATACTGGCTTGGTCTTTCAAATCTAGGACGCATCTAAATGCGTTTTTAGTAGTATTGATGGGCAGGTATTGTAGTACACTGGAGTAGCGCTCGCTTAAGGGGCGGTGGGTTTTCTCGTTCCAGCCGGTGCTTCATACGACCGGTATCTTCACAGGTCGTGGTCTTGTGTGTGTGTGTGTGTGTGTGTGTGTGTGTGTGTGTGTGTGTGTGTGTGTGTCTTCCTCTGTCTGTCTCTAGCTCTCTCTCTCTCTCTCTCTCTCTCTCTCTCTCTCTCTCTCTCTCTCTCTCTCTCTCTCTCTCTCAGCAATCTAGGTCACATACAAACGCAGTGTTATTTTTATAAAACAGTAGCTGTGTTTGTGTTTGATATTAGTATTTCATAATTTGAGGTGAAAGGATGGGACAGTTTTATCGCAGCTTTAAACAGTTATATACTGACCAACAAATGAAACGCAAATACATTTAGTTTTGTTTAATTCATTTAAAATTATTCATTAATTTAGTTTTTGTATCTATTTATTGTCAGTTCTTATGAACATTTTTCGTTCAATTCGGGTGCGTGTGCAGGGGGCTCGGGTGTAAAAAAAATATATGTTTGAATTGAATCTTCCTTTTTTCAATATATTGTCCGGGTTAGCTATCTGGGCTGTCTGTCGAGGATATTGGGTTAGATATTAGTTATTAGAGACAAGAGGGTGTAGTGGTCTTACATCTACCCATTGAGACGTTGCGAACCCAGTACCTACCAGCCTTATGTCCGATGACTTAACCACGACACACCGAGGCCGGTAATGTTATCTTGATATGTATATATATAAATATATGTCTATATTAAAATAGTCGCATTTCTTGTGTTGGTCAGTATATAGTTATTGGCACGTTTAATACTTTGTAAACACAAACCATTTTGACATCAAAACGAAAAGGAAAGGAATATTCATTTAAGCACATCCCAACACATCTTTAAATCAACAGTTACCAAAGGGGCAGTCTCAACGCTGCACAATGACCACAAATAATGTTGTTGTATTGTTGTGACATATAACGATTATATATAAGACCATACAAGAATTTACAACCAAATTTCACACAACACGAAAATCCCAAATGGGAAAAGTTAAATATTTCATTTATGGGCGGGACCTAGTCCAGTGTTAATGCGCTCCTCTGATGCGCCGTCGTTCTAGGATCGACCTCCGTCGGTGGGCCCATTGGGCTATTTCTGTTTCCAGCAAGTGCACCGTCACTGGCATATCAGAAGCCATGGTATGTGACATCCTGTCTGTGGGATGGTGCATGAAAAAAGATTCCTTATTCCTTGCTATTAAGAGGCTTTCCTATCTAAGATTATACATGTATGTCAAAATTACTAAATGTTTGACATCCAAAAGCCGATGATTAATAAACTAATGCGCTCCAGCGGTGTCGTTAAACAAGCAAATTTTAAACTTTATATTTTTTTATTTTACCTGCAATTTCTACCCAATGTTTCGGCAGCATCTCGCAGTCTTCATAAGGCCAACGTAATTTTTGATAGCAGTTTATGTAACGTCCATCGTCACTTAAGGAATAACCGTTTAATAAATCCATCATTCAACTGACGAACCCTCGTCTCGTTACAATATCAGCAAACGTGAAAACGAGGGGAACTTTTGACCTGTTCCCTGGAGTATTCTGCTTAATTCGTTCTTAATTTGACTTGCCCCCAGAAAGTCCGATTAATTTGATTGGCCGAATTCGTGCGTCAATTAATGTCACGTTACGACAATCAAACCGTAATCACCGGGACTCATTGGTAAACCTGAACAACATGATGGTCTTAGGGCGGAGGGCAAGTGGATGGGGGGGGGGGGGCAGGAGGGGGGGAGTAGAATTACCCGAAGTGGAATTCGTGGCCGCTGAATTTCTAGGGCGCGGGACGTAGCTCAGTGGTACAGCGCTAGCCAGATGCGCGATCGATCTAGGATCGATACACGTCGGTGGGCCCATTGCGCTACTTCTCATTCCAGCTAGCGCTCCTCAACTGGTGTAACAGTCCGTGGTATGTGCTATCCTGTCTGTGGGATGGTGCATATAAAAGATCCCTTGCTTTTAATCGAAGTGAGTAGCCTATGAAGTGGCGACATCGAGTTTCCTCTGTCAGTATCTGTGTGATCCTTAACCATATGTCCGACGCCATATATCCATAAATAAAATGTGTTAAGTGAATCGTTAAATAAAACATTTCCTTCCTTCCTTCCGTTTCGTCTATCACGCATGCAGTTTCTTTCCTTCCTGAATTTCTAGGGAATATGAAGTGGTGTTGTTGGGGCGTTTTTTGTTTGTTTGTTTGTTAGGTGGTTTTTAGGGGTTTGGGGCGTGGTGATGTTGTTGTTGATTTGGGTTTTTTTTTTTTTTTTTTAGGAGGATTGTTGTTTTAGCGATATTTCAGGGCCAAAGTTACAAAGCCTGTTTATGTCTTACGCGCGTGTAACTACATGCATGTACAGTGGCTAAACATATACGTTTGGATCCCGTAACAACAAGTGTTTTTATAGTACACTATATGAAAATATCAAAATGTGAAAATTAAAACACTTCATCGCTTTCGCGGCGCAGTGCAGCCAAAATGCTGAATACAAATTGTGACGAAATGTATTTTCATATTGATATACTCGTCATTGATAAAATAAAACAGCAGATCTGCGACTTGAAAACCAAACCAATATATTGTTACTGATGTGTAGAAGATAAATAATTCGAGTATTAAAATACATTTATGCTTTACGCTACATGAAAAAGACAATGTAATGTTCTTTTACGAATAGCTGGCTTTTAACGTGGCGCCAAATATACGCACGAACAGTTTCGTTTTACCATCAGATTTGTCCGTGTTTTGCGTCTTTTATGAGACACAAAATAAGAAATATGTTGATGCATTTCGCCTTGCGGTTTTATGGTGCAATTCGGTGGATCCTGGAAGTTAGCGGGCCCGTAGTAACAATTATATGTGAAGTGATGAGTACACGCTATATTGGAAGTGCTGCGGGAGGGGGGGGGGGGGGGGGGGGGGGGCACAAGCATATTTGTTCTTTACATGCATTCATCGTTAATATACAACTTCTATTTAAGTATGAATGCATGATGTCCCTCCACTGCAAAAACGCATTGATCCGCGCCTAAGTAGGTAAACGTTTTGGGCCTCAGGGTCGCAGACTCGCCACTTCAACACCCTCATTCCCTCTCCTTGTTCCAATGGACCTAAGTTAGTGA
This sequence comes from Gigantopelta aegis, assembly GCF_016097555.1. Taxonomy (NCBI): domain Eukaryota; kingdom Metazoa; phylum Mollusca; class Gastropoda; order Neomphalida; family Peltospiridae; genus Gigantopelta; species Gigantopelta aegis. Next base: position 49,542,421 of record NC_054700.1, read on the forward strand.
TGAAAGTGGAATTACATGTGTAATCAAAGCTAGGGGTTGTTAACCCACAGGGGAGGTAGAGGGTGGAGGGAAAGAAAGAAATGTTTTATTTAACGACGCACTCAACACATTTTATTTTCGGTTAAAAAAAAATATGGCGTCAGACATATGGTTAAGGACCACACAGATATTGAAAGAGGAAACCCGCTGTTGCCACTTCATGGGCTACTCTTTTCGATTAGCAGTAAGGGATATGTTATATGCACCATCCCATAGATAGGATAGCACATACCACAGCCTTTGAGTGAGAAATAGCGCAATGTGCCAACTGACGGGAGGGGGGGGGGGGGTGCAAGAAGGGGATGAAGACTAAACCACGACATATGAATTAATGCGCTTATTTCAATTATATCACTGTTGGTCTAGATTTCGTTGCTAATTTCATGTTAATTTTTAATACATTGCTGGTTGGACTATATACGTATATTTATAGCAATGGGTGCAGAGCTTGAATGGTTAATATTAACTAACTCTCTCTCTCTCTCTCTCTCTCTCTCTCTCTCTCTCTCTCTCTCTCTCTCTCTCTCTCGCCATGTCTCTTCTCTCAACTCTCCCTTCATCTCGCTCTCGTTTCCTCTTTTTTCTTCCTCCCTGTGTGTGAGAGAGAGAGAGAGAGAGAGAGAGAGAGAGAGAGAGAGAGAGAGAGAGAGAGAGAGAGAGACTGCGTGAGTGTCAGTGCGCGTGTGGCAGTGTGTGCATGCGAATGTGTCCTTAACATGATATCATGCAACAGTAACGTGTTTAATAATGTAATTACTTTTTAATGTTCCTTTGGCGTAATGTTATAAGCTGGTTTTATTATTGCATGACAAAGCCATATAAACTCGCGGTGCCTGTTTTTTATACGATATTTGAGACAAATAAAACAACAGAAATAGTTTTGTATTTTTCTGAGACATGACGCGATGCACGTAGACGACGGAACTATTTTATGCACACAAATCGCGTGTATTTAACAATGTATTCTGGCGCCAGACTTATCATTATGTTGTGTCACTACATGTGACGTCACCAGACATGTGGTCTTCTTCGGAATGTTTTATAACATTTGAGAAGTTGGCGTACTGACTGAACCAATACGTTTATGAAATATTGCCACAGTAACGTCCGAGAACAGGACTTTCTAGTTAACATTTCATTACAGAGCAGACGAAACTGCTTATAAACAAGAATCTTATCAAGAATATCGGGTAATTGCGCAGACAGAACCCTCAATACACAGTTATCTCGATGGGCAATTTAACATCTAGATGTTCCATAAAACAGCTACAGAAGGACTCAGTCTTCCACAAAACAACTGCAAAAGTTTTTAGTCTTGATGACATTAAGTATTGCGTGTGCTTAAGTTTGATTATGTAACCTATGGGCGGGGTTTTTCAGGGGTTTGCTCTCCAGAAGCGTAGGATAAAATCTGTTTTAGGCTATACATATTGGTGACCAATGGAAAATGGAAAATGTAGACTAACAGAAGCTACCACCGTTGTGAGGTACAGAAATGGCAATTCCCACTCAATGGACAAAATGGGTTTTTTTCTCTAATAGTTCACTGTTTTATTTCCAAACATTTTTTGAAAAATATTTTACGGCCGAAGTATTCTTTCAATTGTGGCTATTTGATTTTACGAAAACAATGCACTCGGACTGAACTAGTGAACTGAATACGCTTACATTTGTACGATTGTGGTTTTGACAGTAACTCATAAATGCATCATAACGCATGTTACTGATTAGAATAAGCTATATTACTAGCATACAGACATACGAGTTTACCAGTAATATCATAATGGTTTGACGGTAGAATACCACATGACTGCATTCCTTTCTTTCTTTTCATCTGCTTTTTTCTCTTTTTTTTAAAGGGAAACATTCCTTGCATTATATTATATATATATATATATATATATATATATATATATATATATATATATATATATATATATATATATATTTTTTTTTTTTTTTTTTTTTTTTTTTTTTTTTTTTAAATAAAGCCAGGCAAATGGACATAAACAAAATTCTAGTTTGTGATATTTAAAATTACAATCCGGGCTAGGAAACTTCGCGATAGCTTTAGACTTTTGTCTTTTTTTATATTGAAACTCAAAGATGGATGATCCTAATATTGGAACTTTATTTGAATTTGATTCTTTTAAAACATTTATATATATATATATATTTTTTTTTTTTTTTTTTTTTTTTTTTTTTTAAATAAAGCCAGGCAAATGGACATAAAATTTCCTGACTTGTGATATTTAAAATTACAATTTGCAATCCGGGCAGGGAAACTTGGCGATAGTTTCAGACTTTGAAAAAACTATTTGACTGACTAAAGCTAGGGATTTATTTTATTGCAGGCATGTTCACGACTGCCTTTCGAAGGGAAACCCGGTGGATGTGGAATTGTGTGAAGACCACTCTTAGCAAACCGTGCTTCCCCTCCAAACAGAATGGCTCGCCCCATAGTCTACAACTTTTGTAGCTTCCGTGTGCGCACTCGCGTTAACCGCAGTTGACCAGCACCAAAATACCACGCACATAAACCAACGCATATACGCTGTAGACTATATAGCCAAAAAATTGCAACAACAAAACAAATTTTACTCAGGGGAATTATTTGTTTGGTTTTTTGTTCTAATAATTTAATTAAGTAAGATTATTTAGCTGACGTTGTGTAGAGGTTGTGTGACATTCCCTACAACTTGTGTTCGTCTTGTTTCCAGGAATGTTTACAATCAATTTTAAGAGAGAGTTTCAGAGATGTTGCTGCTGCCTTCGAAATCGCTGGATCCGACGGAAGTTAGACAAAATAACCGGAAATGCCAGCAAGACCGCTACGCTGCCGCCTAACGGATTTTCCGGTCGCCTATCCCAGAGTTCCATGTCGTCGCGCGTGACGGAGAGAATCCAGTTCAAAAGTTCGGACACGGCCAGCGGAAGGTTCATACAGAATTCTGTTGTAACCCCCACCTGTTCCAGGATGTCCCTAGTGCCCCTGTCCAGAGAGAACAGCATATCGAGAGCAAATATGAACAACTTTGTTGGTTTGTGAATAAAAAAGAGAAAAAAATGGCAGATCTATTTTAAAATGACTGAAACGAAAAGTAGTAGAAATTCCAAAACAAAAAACAAAACTACTCATGGTTGTGGTTTATTTATTCCATTATTTATTTTCTCGAAAAGAATGAAACCTGCAGATATGAAGAAGAAAAAACAAGAAACAAAAATACACGTTATGTTTTATTTATTCCATTGTGGTTATTTTCGCGAAAGGAATGAAACGGGCAGAAAAGAAAGAAAAAAATGGTACAAAAATTATAATTACTTTATTGGATGTGTTTCAGTTATTCCATTTTTAGTTTTTCAGAAAGGAATGAACATAGCAAAAAACATATGTCCATAACAAATGTTTTAAAGGGGTTTTAAAAGTATTGTTGTGTTCGTGTTTGAAACCTATATGTGCTTTAAACTAATTTCCAAACGAACTAAACATTCAACTCATTGTACTGCTCACTACAAAGCTGTTGTATTAAAATTAACATTGTTGTGTTCATTGGGTTTTTTTATCATCATAATATATAAATGTGTTATTAGGCCTACTTTTATTAAAAATATGTTATGAATTTGTGATCCATTTGATGATATACTTCCAAATAGTTTAGGTGACTCCAGTGCTTAAGCTTATAAAACGCTCAAAGTCTCTATTAGAGTCTCAGTCAAGACTCTAAACATTTTATAAGCATCAGGCCTGGGACCGTGCTTATAAAACTTTTAAGAGACCAGACTGAATTTCAAATGACGTCACAATAATACAATTTGTATGGCGTTGTCATGACATTACTGTCTCAGACTCTTGAGTCTCGAGTCTAGACTCTATATAAGCACCTGGCCTGGTCCTCGTTTCACAAAGCGATCTTAGTCCTAAGATCACCTTTAATGCATAGCTACCTTATGCACTAAGATCGCTTTGTAAAACGGGTCAAATCGTATCTAAGTTGTATGGTGTTGTCATGCTATTAATGTCTCCAAATGAGTTGGTACAAGGTTGTACTATACCAAATAACTTCCGGCTGGGTCAAAGTTCTAGGTGCACGTAACATTTGATAGAGCAGTTAATATCACGAGTCCTGTCATTGGTGATAAATGTGACAGTATTTTGTTGTCAAAATATTTAGTCTCGTTTGGGCAATACTGGTTTATATATTGGCATAATGTTTTTAACCACATACCTTAACATTGTCGCCTATGGGATTTTATTAAATTTTGGTATAGTACAATCACAAGGGCTCATGCTTACAAAATGTTCACCAACTATTCTATGCAATTCAAATGCAGACTTTGCTAAACTAACTCTTGATTCTAGACCTTAAAGTGCTATAAGTAGCTAGGTCTAGTGATTATAAACAGTTTAGTTTAGACTGAAGCTTTAACGTCATGCGGAACGCCATACAAAATGTAAGCGTGTCACATCTTTAGATATTTGCGTCTAGTTTCTTTGGGGATCTTCTTTTTCTAAGAAGCAACAACGGACAAGGAACATCCTGCAACAAAGCGGCTTGTATCAAAACTCGGGGAAAGTAAATGCCAGTATATGCCTCAGTCACAAATGCGGGGGTAACCGTACGGCGTCCTGGTGTCCGCAACATCGGGAAAGAATCGTTGGGTTCTCCCAAAAATCTTTGCCATGGTCACATTAGATATGGTGTGTTTACGGGGACCCTGCGTGCTGACACATTTTTTCGGGCCATCAAATCTTAAGGACATCGTAAGTTGACCTTGCGGCCACCGTAAAGTTACCGTACGTTGTCCCGACATCGTAGGGGCATCGTGTGCCTTCCCTTCTATGTCTCCAGATACCACAAGGTCACTCGAAGGCCACCGCAAGGTCACCTCAAGGCCGCAAGGTGCCCCTACAATATGTCTGCGGTGGGTTTCTGATTTTAAAAATCGTACGGTCTTCAAAAAATTATAATTCCGCATTAAAAGTTTCTGATGACCCTACGATGTCCGAAAATCGGCCAAAAACTCAACGATGTCCGCAGGATGTAACCGATGCCCGTAGGGTATTCGTAGGATATCGTCAAAAACACGCATCGTACGGACATCTTACCCACTTGCGATGCATGTGTGACTGAGGCAATAACACCATGTTTGTGTGGAATATGTTAGGCCAAGGAGTCTGTTAAAAAGGAAAAATATTTGTTTAATGACACGTCAGCATATTTTTAACCTCTGTATATCGGAGCCTATGTTCCACATATGACAATTGTAATATTTGGCCTGGGCAGTATTCGATGAAACTGCGGTCTCAGGTTATTCCTACCGAATAGCAGCACGTGATTTTAATGCACTTTGCCACAGACATCACATACCATAGAATTTTATAAATAGAGAATGCTACATAAGCGGCTGTTAGATACAATTTATCTTACGAGTTGTTTTAAAACGTATCTAACGAGCGAAAGCGAGTTGGACATGTTTTTAAACGAGTTGTAAGATAAAGGGTATCAAATGAACACAAATGTAGTATTTTATTTTTTACAGATCTTTAAAAAAACAACAACAAAAACCTATGTACGGCGCCAGCGCTTATAGTATACTTGTGCATCACTGAGAAGACAATTCCAGGTTAACTTGTACGTCACAGAGTGATCAGTTTCGATAGTGTTGGGGTTTTTTGTTGTTGTTGTTTGGGGGTTGGGGGGGGGGGGGGGGGGGGGGTTCTGGGTTTTTTCTTCATTGGATGGTGTTGCATTGCAGGGCATTATACAAACTTAAAATTCTCTGCTTAACCGTTTAAGGAGTTTTAAATAATTAACTACTCAGTTGCCCACCCCCCCCCCCCCCCCCCCCCCCCCCCCCCCCTAAAAAAAAAAAATTAAAAAAAAAAATAATAATAATAATAAATCCTGGCTACGGCCTTGCATTGGTCACCATCTAGAAGTAGCCAATCGTATATCTTTAAAATGATATCGCACGTAAGTGTGTTATTGGTATGTGTTAACAAAAATAATAAATGATGTTCTCACTAACGGGTGTGTAAGAAATCAATACCAGTCATACATGAAACTGGCAAGAACGGAAATAAAACCTATAGTGGATTCGCCGAGCGGTACTAACCGTACGACCCATCGCATTTAACACGACGCTCTAAAGGCTGGATGCGGCGCGTGCATGCGGTCCGCTTAAAAAAACAAATGAATAAATAATAATGGAAATACTAGTACATTAGTTTCAATGAGAGCGTTTACACTGGATACGTCCGTCTGCAAAACACACGCGGCCAGCCACATCCAGTCTATCTAAACCGTTTAATTACTGCAGACAACATCCCACCCCGCGTTTCTTTAACGACGCTCATTATTCAACAATGGGTTATAGCCATTTGGTTAACTATTGTATTTTACACTGCCGAACATAATTTTGTTTTAGCAAATGTATGCCTAGCAATTGAACCGCACTTTTTTTTTTATCTTTCTGCCTTAGATGAGACTAACCCATGTGACGTCATTATACTTTAAAAAAAAAACATTATGACACGCTGGCCAACAGGAGTTTGAAAATGTTAACTCTCTTTACTACCACGAGTTTTATTACATAGCTTTCTTTCATGGAATAACTCTTGTCCCATATACAAGAGGATGAGAGAAAAAGGAATTAATTCTCATTGAACCCCAGTTGACAGGCAACAGTAGTTACAAAAAGTTATTCAGTTCTAGATCCGGGAATCCACCCTTTAAACATCATAATTATGTGACTGGGCTCCTTTTTCAACATACGTTTATTTCCAACAAAATAAAATAAAGAACAGGGGTACTCTTTTCAAAGGAACTATATTGAGGCCGATCATTGGATGAAATCGTGGGGAGAGACAGAGAGAGAAAGAGAGACAGAGACAGAGACAGAGACAGATATATATCAGAAGTTGAAGAAAGAAGACACAGACCCCTCTAACTCTGAAGATCAAGCATCCGCCCATGAAAATCAAATTAATATATAACTGGCCTACATCCAAACCCCAGTTGCCGTCATCATAGAACGCGTCCACGGAGAGTTCGATCATACGACAAAAGCATCTCAAGCGAGCGCTCTCCATTACCCCAACAAAAAACAAACACATTTCCTGCATTGTTCTGCTAAACGCCATCTTTTTTATGGACACTATGGAGTTCGTGAATCCGCGCCTTAAAAAGTTGAGTGCATAGCATCACTGAATCCTACTGCTAAGTACATGTCACTTCCACATTTACTCAAATTGTGGAAATCAAAAACTCAAACAATGTATAACTTTCACATCAGACTTGATGGCTATATTTACACGAGTTACATTTAAAATACAAACCTTAACATACAATACATGTAACTGAAGTTAGGATCATCAATTTTCTCTGGCACACAAAACCAAAAACCAAAATCAAACAAAAAAAAAGTGAAGAAAAAAAAAGAAGACGTTTTCAATGGTATTGCTTGTGAAAATGGTCCATGGTCAAAACTTAATGTTGGTTTCCATGAAATCTGTAACAGGTGCAGATTGACTCAGACGCTCTGCACGAAATGGCAGTTGCACTTCCAGACAAATAAGAAAATGTGACATTTGTATACCTATAGAAGATCCTCCATTACTATGCCACAAATCATTTCGTACTGCCACCCCCATTTATTTTTAGGCTTGGCTAGGTTAGGTTCTGACCATGACAGACGGACAACTGGAACCATTACATTAGAGTGTTTTCGTTCAATTCCACCTCCAAATTAAAAATTACAATGACATTGGACTCAGTCTTTATAGGTTTTTGTAACAAAGCAGACGTTACACTGCAAATATTAAAAATAAAAACATGGCAGTGCGGTAATGAATCACAGATAAATTGTATGTATACGTGGACAAATGCAAATTTACACAAGCACAGCAATATCAATAGGCAGCAAGTTTCGTTATAGTATTTATATATACAAACTGACAATCTCAAACTGTCTCCCATTTCACTGTGGGTACAGTTTACAGTAGAAATCTCAAACAAACCCTTATACTTCGGCCTTGGTAGTGCAGTGGTTAAGCCATCGGACTACAGGCTGGTAGGTACAGGGTTCGTAGCCTGGTACCGGCTCCAACCCAGAGCGAGTTCTTAAGGCTCATTGGGTAGGTGTAAGGCCATTACACCCTCTTCTCTCTCACTAACCAACTAACAACTAGCCCACTGTTCAGGACAGACAGACAGACAAGATAGCTGAGGTGTGTGCCCAGGACAGCATGCTTGAACCTTAATACGATATAAGCACTAAAATAAGTTGAAATTAATAATTCTAGATATATTTAGTTAGTCAAAACAGATGCTTTACCAATAAAATAAAATTAGAATTCATTAGAGGAAATTATGTTACACTGACATCATTTTGCTTTGAGAGATTTTATTTATTTTTATTATTTATAAAACGAAACAAAACATTTTTTTTCTGTATTACTATAATACAAAAGTACACAAGATAAAATATGTTACACCTGATAACATCCAGGTATCAAGTGGTTGGTTAATTCATGGTGTGCTATGCCGTGTGTGTGTGTGTGTGTGTGTGTGTGTGTGTGTGTGTGTGTGTGTGTGTGTGTGCGCGCGTGCACGTGTGCATGCTTGTGTCCGTGTATATGTATAGATCAGATCAGTGTTTGTGTGTGTGTCACTGTGTGTGAGTGTATGTAGGTGTGTGTCAGTGTGTGTATGCATTACTTATGTGTGTCCGTGTGTATGTATAGATCAGTGTGTGTGTGTGTGTCCATTACTGTGTGTGTCCATGTGTATGTATATATCGGAGTATGCATGTGCGAGTGCGAGTGTATGTGTTTGTGTGTGTGCACATGAAGTTACAAATCCATCACATATAGTTATCTCAGAAACTAAGTTAAGACAAAATCTTCACTCGATTCCTAAAATTCTAATATTGTATCCCACCAGGTCCACCACCATGAGAACTCATACATACTATGTGACCAATGTTTCAAGGATATTATACAATCATATGTCCTGAATACATTACAGGTTCATTAAATCTACTTACGATAAAACAGACTTCTAATTTCAATCATAACAAACACCTTTGCTAATGCCCTATTACAAGACAAACATTATCAAAATATAATTCACATATCATTATCTTTAGGTACTTTACATACAAAAGTAACGGCATAATGTGACTATATATATGAATGTTAAATATGAAACGTAATTCAAGACTTATTTTGTGTTTATCGTACAGAATTTTTTTCCCCTGCCTGCTATAATTCACGTTTCATTATTCCAAAAATCAATACAATTGTATATTTTTAATTTAAATTTTTTTCTCTTCCAGTCTATGACATCCACATTTTGAAAAAAAAAAAAATTGGAACTGTCAGTTAAAAACTTTTTATCAGTACTGTAAAACATGAAAAACAGCAGAAAAAAACAACATTGTAATAAAAAAAAAAAAACTAACACAAAATTAAGAAATATGCATATCTATTACACTATTCATATATTTACAACTATGTACACTGTACATACAAAGTACAAAGTCTGGCACATTAGTATTAGTATTTACATTAACCAGTATATTTATTATACACATTAAGACAGTATATATATTTAAATATTACACTTCGTGAAATACAGAGACTGAACTGCTAAGAGCCTACGCTCCCATCATCTTTGAAACCATTAGCATTTCACTTCCACCTCTTTATTACCCAGACTTTTTTGCACTTTCTGTCAAACTTTCTTTGAATACAACATTCCATGTGAAATGTGAAGCTGCAAGGGATTAAAACTTTTGTGATAATGTACTCAAAATAAAAGTTTATAAAAAGAGCATCCTGTAAACATCCTGCGTTCCTATGGCTGGTAAGAACAGCTGAATGGACCAGTCAGATAAGCAAATCATGTGGAAAAGTATTTCCTGTACTTTTCTCTACAATTTTACAAAGAACAAATGCTGACAAAGCTACTGTGAAACCCGTCTAAAACAGACACCCACAGTATCAAGTAAAAAGACCAGTTTTAAAGGATGTCTGGTTTAGAGAGGTTACGTTCTTGAACACAGTCTGCTTTTGAGGGAATTCCTGTTTACAGAGGGTCTGATTTTGAGGGTTTCACTAGTTTTTATTGATATTAACTCACTTATAAACACTTAAATAGATGTGGATAAATTTCAGTAGCATAATTCAGTTCTTAAGAATAAATAAAACAAGTGAAATTATAAAACACCAGAAGAGTTGAAATATACATATGTATGTTACACTGATTAGTGTAGATTATCACTAGTAGTAAAAATGTTTTCACCAATCAGTGCAATTACTTCTCTTTATTGACTGTAAATTTGGCAACATATATCAGTGGTTTCACTACCGTACATTTACGTACGACAGCCTCACCCCCCACACCAGTTCCTACAGCTCTGCATCTTCCCTATAATTATATACACACTATAGCTAAATTATATCACTGCTGGGTACATAAAGAGACATTACTTGCTATTTATATTGCTGTCTTGGCCCCAATATACTGAATTAAAAATATATTCATAAAACTATATACAAATGCATAGAACAGGAAGGAAATTGATAGTACACTATACACATAATTTTAAAACATTCTGTTTGAAGAAAAAAAACTAGACTCATTAAAACTTCCTCGTCTGTCAGATGGTTATACAAACAAAATAAACTGCAGGATCACCCAATTTTTTTAAACGGGTTTTATATCCATCTCAAAAAATAAATAATTTTTTAAATCTTAACTGACAGCTAATTCAAGTCATAAATATATTAAAGGTATAGTATTGCATGAATGACAGTTTCGTTTGCACAAAGCTCAGTCATTCAAGCAATATATTTAAGTCCACAGGACATCATAAACATAGACACATAACGGGTTATGCAGACATAAAATGGGTTATCCAAATTTGTTTTATATAAATGAGTTACGGCTAATTTCATTTTTTGGAGGCCTGTTCCATTCTTAAACTGTTACTGTGAATATGAAGATTAAAGGCAGACTGCTCAATAGCAGTCGGCATTTTTTTCAATGGCTGCTTCTTTTCATACTTTCAATTACATCCCACTGTTAATCCAGATATAGTTGTCCTCCAGGCTTCTCAAAATGTTTCTACTTTTAAAAGTATCGAACACACTTGAGGCAATCTATTCATGTGATACACCGTAGGATTAAATATAGGACAGAAATCATAATATTGATACCAGTACATATTTACAGAGGTGTGTACTATTAGAATCATGTTGTGACCAACATTACAGTGACAAAAAGATGCTGAATGAGCAGAAATCCATACCCCTGGCAAGCAAAAATACTTTAAACCAAAAATACCACGTAGTGTGTAGAATACACATTTTCCAATCTCCTACATTCAAGGGAGATAACTGTCAAAAATGGATAAATTTTATGAAAGTCAAACTTGATCTGTAGCTAAAAGTTAAAGTTTGTTTTGTTTAACGACATTAGAACACATAGATTTATTAATTATTAAATTGGATGTCAAACATTTGGAAATTTTGACATTTAGTCTTAGAGAGGAAACCCGCTACATTTTTCCATCAGTAGCAAGGGATCTTTTATATGTACCATCACACAGACAGGATAGCACATATCATGGCCTTTGATATACCAGTCGTGGTGCACTGGCTGGAACAAAAACTAGCACAATGGGATCTGCACATCAAGGGAGCACTTTGCCACTCAGCTACATAAAAGCAATACAGATTTGTCGAGCTGTGTCAGTGAAATGAAGATGAAAGAAAAATCAAGTAACAATAAGACTAAATCGTCAGACACCTCATACTTAAGGCATGAAATCTGTCAAAATCTTATTCCATCAGAAAACATGCCAAGAAGAAAGAAGATGAATTACATACTGCCATTTCTGTATATGAATTTAATGCACCAGTACACCAGACAGAGAGTAAACTGTGCCCACAATGCAATTCAAACAATACTAAATACATGTAGTTTATATTTACAGCTATGTAATATAGGTCGCCAAGTATATTGTACGAATATAGAAGAGGGCCTCGTAAGTTGTCAAACTTGTGCCCAATTCTTTTGTTCTTTGTACAATAAAATATGTTTGCAATCAATATTAAATGCCAAAATCAATGCCGCAAATAAAACTGGCTTCTACCATGCCTAGTTACTATGAAGGTAATGTGAACAATAACAAAAAGGAAAAGGTACTTAAAATTGTATCTCTGCACATCCTTGCTGAGCACAGATAAACACAAGTCATTCCTAGCAGTATACAGGCCCCACACTTGGTTCATAATGAATAGGACAATTGTAAACTGATCAGATGGAAGATTATGACTGAGGCAAAGTTTGCGGGTTTCAAAATGAAACCGTAGACGTTTTTCCAGCACTGTATAGCTTACATTAAAAAGATAACACATACTACTTTCTCACTGTGTTGCATCCTCCTACAGTAATAACATCAGCATAATATAATGACATAAGAAAAGGTTAATTTAGCTGTTGGGTTTTCTTAAAAATCGAACAGTAATTACTTTTTTGGGGGTTAATTATTAAAATAGCAAAACATTACAACAAGGTATGTTTCCAGTGCTCGGCCTACCCACCGCCTAATTAGCCAACTTTTACATTTTATGCAAAGTGGCTCCAACATTTAGTATTTGACTACTAACATTCTGTTTATATTAGCCACTTTTTAAAATAATTTCCAAACAAATATTCTATTTATTTGAAAAATAGCTCAAACAAAAGCCACTTTTTAAAATAATTTCCAAACAAATATTCTATTTATTTGAAAAAAATAGCTCAAACAAAAGCCACTTTTTAAAACAATTTTCAAAGAAATATTCTATTTATTTGAAAAATAGCTCAAACAAAAGCCACTTTTTAAAATAATTTCCAAACAAATATTCTATTTATTTGAAAAATAGCTCAAACAAAAGCCACTTTTTAAAATAATTTTCAAAGAAATATTCTATTTCTTTGAAAATTAGCTCAAACAAAATTACGTCTAGTGTATTTCAAAAACAGAACCATTCTGTAGCATCCATGTTTGCTCATCACAAAGATAATAACAACACAGAGAAGTCGTCACTGTCAGACAAAGGTAAGGTGGTGGCTCAATACCACAATCCGGCGTAGTTCCCCCACAGTCCGGCTGGAAGAGGTCCGCCCGCCGCAAACAACCGCAGTCCACTGTCATCATACGTGTGTGTGTAGATGGCATTAGGGTAGTCCTGATCCATGAAGAAATCATGATAATTCTCGTCATGTTTCTGAAAGAAAAGGAAGGATGGAAATGTTTTATTTAACGACGCACTCGACACATTTTATTTTATGGTTATGTGGCGTCAGACATATGGTTAAGGATCACATAGTTTGAAAGGAAATGTTTTATTTAATGACACACTCAACACATTTTAATTATGGTTATAAGGCGTCAGACATATGATAAAGGACCACACAGATATAGAGAGGAAACCCGCTGTCGCTATTTCATGGGCTACTCTTTTTCGATGAACAGCAAGGGATCTTTTATATGCACCATCCCACAGACAGGATACATGTAGTACACTGCAAGAAAAGAAACCCAAGAATTTCTAAAACAACACCAGGCCCAACAAATGTTCATATCTTCCAAGTTCAAGAGCTATAACTTTGTTCTAAAATAAGCAAATATATGCTAACGAAAGTCAAATTTATATGAATTGATAAAGCTATACACAAAATTACAGCTCAATATCTTGAGATATTGTGATAAGAAGTCCAGAAATCTATAAATGTGCAAAAAAAACACAACAACAATCAATGAAAAGGGAGAAATTAAGTGATATATCGTCTGGGCAGTTCATTCCTGTAATTTGATTTCTAATTTTAGGAACTACCTGCACATTTGTCATCTGCAACTAGTAACAATATACTCCCAGTTTTCAGTGATGTACTTAATGGTTAAGGACTGGTGGTGGTCTGTGGTGTAAATGTTGATTGGAAGGTTGCTAATGTTATCTTTAGCCACATGTGTTATACTGACGTTATCTAGGAGATTCGATTCTGTGGTGTACACCCTAAAGAATTTGTCCATAATTTTATTTGCAGAATACACTTTTTATTATGAGGTCAAATATTGTTTTCAATATTTGAAAACCCCCCACATTTGTCTGCTTTCACTAAATTAAATATCAGCAGATTTCACTGTTAGTCTGTTACACCATTAGTGAGACATATAACTAATGGCAACTTATAGAAGATCAGAAGAAAAAAATGTTTTCAGACTATAAACAATGATGTTGGTGTGTTTACTGTCAAAAACACATGGTGCAGATCAGATTTACATGTGTGCTTTAGTTTATTTTTAGTGGTCTTTATCAACACCTAATTTAAATATTATTTTGTAATGTATTTACTACTGGGTGAGACATTTTGCGAGAACATCATTGACACAGTCATGTACTTACCAGCCATCCTTGACTAACTGTCAAACTGCAGGCATGTCCACAGTTCATCTCTAAATATTTGCCTGCTCGCAGGTCATAAAACAAAATAACTCCCACTCCAGTACCTATTGTAATAATCTCTTCATTGAAATTCACAGAACGAATCCCTGAAAGAAAGGGAGAAAGAAATATAATACATAATAATGCCAGTTGTTTTAAAGGACAGCATACGATGTAGACTTGTACAAATTGAATACCAGTCTAATAAAATTGAGCTAAAATATACTAGTGACCAGGCCTTCTAGATTATTGTAGCCCCACTCCCATGGCTAGTGATATTCAATGATGGGCTAGTAAATAACTATTATTGCCATGCCTGACGGCTAGTGAAATATTTTTGTCAAATGTTGCAATTAAGACTATTTTGTAAATATTAATATCATGCCCCCTACCCCCACTGTTAGTGTTTTAAGCTATATCTCTCTCTTTAGGTGACATATCCCATTTTTAATATTATTTAGTAATTTGTATTACTTTGTGAAGTAAAGTAGGGCTAGTGAATCTTTAATCATGGCTAGTAAAAAAAATTAATCACTGATCCCATGGCTAGTGGATTTTATAAACATTCTAGAAGACCTGAGTGACATTTTTGAACAGGCAGAAAGTTGGGGGGTGGGGAAGATAGAAATTGTGTTTTAATGACACTTCGGCTCACAACTTTGGACAAATAAGAAAATAGCTATGGCAAAAATTATACTGTGAAAATATAGTCTCCATGGCATTTACCACAGCAGAGAGAGAGAGAGAGAGAGAGAGAGAGAGAGAGAGAGAGAGAGAGAGAGAGAGAGAGAGAGAGAGAGAGAGAGAGAGGATGTAGAGTAACCACATCTAAATTAAGCAGTTTTAAAAAAAAAACAAGTCAACAGATGTCAAAATTAAGCTTGCACATATATTGAGATTTACTCATTACACAAGTTTGAATCAATGTTTTAGTTTTAAAATTATTTATGATAAACAGAAAGAAAACTTGGATATGAAATTGTCCTTTCCAACACTCACACACTTCCAATGGATTATTTCAAACATCATAACAACCAATCAAGTGACTATGATCATCCATTAAGTCAACTTCCTGGAACATGACTACTTCTTTTGTCTTTTTTTTAGCTCTAGACTTACTTATGGTACATGTACAGATGCAATTTTTGACAGATCTGGTATGAATGATTTGTTTCCCTCCACTGAACGCTGAATCAGCAACCTTCTCAATTTACCAAGTTGGTGCCTGCAGTACAATACTTCAAAATGCTACAGTACCGTAGTACTAGTTAAAACTGTGCCAGTTCAGAAATTACCTCTCTCTCTGTGTTTGGACATGATGGTTGAGGCGATGTTGCGTGACCGCGGGTCAATGAGTGTCACGGCCGACTGGGAACCGATCGCGTACAGAGTCTTCTTCTTGCTCACACACATACACACGTTCTCCTTGTTACAGTGCAGCTTCTTGCTGTAAAACTGAAATAAAAATAACTAGTATACTTCTTACTCACACACATACACACGTTCTCCTTGTTACAGCAGGGCTCGCGCTGTCAGTAGCCAAATTAATGGCTAATAAAATTTGCAAGTGGCTAAAATTTTGGCTAAGCCATTTTCTGTCTTCTGATGTGAACAACGGTTACATAATCTATCTGACACCTCAAACATAATAATAATACCAAATATTCAATTAGTGTAATAGCATTCTCGCGACCGGTAACAAAAAAATGGTGTCATTCAGAATTTTAACGGAATGCATTCAACATGTATGACAGCAATGTCTGAAAGATCTGTAACTTGTTATTTTTACTTTGTAAAATCTTTGAACCAAAGTAATAAAAACAGCCCTACAATCACAAAGCGTGTCAATTTTAATACACATGCCAGTTCTGGGCCTAAAGACATGTAGGCTATCTCAAGGGCCGAGTTCAGCCAGACCGAGCAAAAACAAAATGTTCGCGAGACTGGTTTGTGCGCTTCACGTTAAACCAAATGGACATGATGAACACCAATCAAATAGTTCGCGAACATTAAGAAGAACGTTTGTTGGCTGAACTGAGGACAGCTCTCGGTGCAAATATACGTCATGCTTCAGAGTCAGCTGACACCCGCGTGTCAAGAGACATCGTTGTGGACATTAAACAATACGATTACGCAAAAGTAAATCTTGATGTAAATTTGTATAAAAACAATAGTTGTTCGCATCAATGAATACCTAACTGCAGTTTTTGTTTATTCCTTTGTCTTTGTTAATTTCGTACCCATGGTCGAGAGCATGCACGCAGATCGTAATCGCGGGAAATGAACATGCAGTATTTATACAAATTGCAGTTAAATGTACACTGAATAAAAGTAGTTTACAATAATCATATTTATTAGATAATTTTAGCTATAAATTTGTAAGACTGTGAGGTGACATTTAGTAAGTTAGCTGGATTTTAAAAAGACCATAAATTTTAATTTTATTAATGTTTTTTTTTTTTTTTTTTTTTTTTTGTGGGGGTTTTAAAATAAATGGAGTATACTGTGAAATCGGCATTCTTAGCCGAGGTATTTTGCAATCAGAAATCACATCAAGCATTTAACACGACGCTGAAATTAACAGCAACAACATGGCACAAATTATGAAATTGTTTAGGGTGGGGAAAACCAAATTAACCAAATTAACATAAAGATTGCTATTTAAAGAAATAATGAGCTCTATATAAAAAAAAAAGCTTTCAAATTTTTATTTGGGAAAAAAGGAAGAAAGAAAAAACAACACCCTCCATAAACATCCACCCACCCCCATATTTCTGTATGTTTGTTAATTTAATGTCATAGGCCTTAGAAGTGGGGGTGGGTGTATGGGTACTAGCTTCAAACTGAAGATAATGCATAACCCCATCCCCACCCCACTCCCGCTAAAAAATCGAAGTAATATATTAACTGCCCCTACCCCCATTGAGGTTTTGTTATTCCTATTTATTCCAGTCTGTTCACAATTAGCTGAAAAAGATACATTTTCATATTCATATATAAATACTCTATACAGTACTGCGTAAAACAAATTTGGCTAAAACATTTTCAATATGGCTAATAAAAATTCCATTTGGCTAATATTTTGGCTACAGGTATTTTTGATCCAGGGTGAGCCCTGTTACAGTGCAGCTTCTTGCTGTAAAACTGAAATAAAAATAACATACAACTTGTTAGTAGCTTCTTGCTTCTGAAATAAAAATAACTAGTATTCTTCTTACTCACTCACATACACACGTTCTCCTTGTTACAGTGCAGCTTCTTGCTGTAAAACTGAAATAAAAATAACTAGTATTCTTCTTACTCACATACATACACACGTTCTCCTTGTTACAGTGCAGCTTCTTGCTGTAAAACTGAAATAAAAATAACTAGTATTCTTCTTACTCACATACATACACACGTTCTCCTTGTCACAGTGCAGCGTCTTGCTGTACAACTGAATATAAACATAACCAGTATTCATCTTACTCACAAACTCTCTTTGTTACAGTGCAGAACAAAATATTATCATATTTTTCTGATATACACACACAAACACACCACATATTCTTGTTGCAGTACAGCTTTTGACTGTAAACTTGAAATATTTTGATGAAGTAATAACAAAACATCTATTAAATACGTAATTATGGATAGCATGGAACACAAAATAACAAAACAGACCAACAGTATCATTTACTTATTTTTCCTGTGATACATTTTTTGTATCCTTTGTTATTTTGTTAAATTGCAAAATGCAGAACTTACACATGTACTTTTAGTCTCTTGATAATAAAACCTTTTGAAGTCTAAGCTCGACACTTTTGTAAAGTCTCACTTACACCAACAGCATGTAGTTATGTCTGAAAGTTGTACTACATTCTTAGTCTAAACCGTAAAGGGTGTATATGTATACTACCAAATCAAATCCTATAGATGACAATAGTAACATACATGTATGTGGCTAAAACTCCTACATGCAGCATATCAATCGACATAACTGCCACGGATATAAACACGACCACCACTCACCCTTAAAGTGAATCAGAAAAAATTGGGGTCAAGTGCTCATTTCTGAGATAACGATTAGCGTCCATGACTACCCTAATACCGCACAAAATTTTAGTACTTTTTTTTACAGGTACCCTATGCATGTTTCAAGCACAAGGCTACTTGACACAGTGGTACTAGATGAAATAAAATTGCATACATTTTTTGCCTAGATGAAACTTTTTTTTTTTTTTTTTTTACAACCAACACACTCACATTTATCACCAATTACAAGACTTGTGGTGTTCAATTCTCTATCAAAAGTTGGGTGCACCTCGAACTGTGACCCAGCTGGAAGTTATTTGGTTTAGTACTACCTATAGGTCATTGGCATGGGCCCTGATCATGGCTCCAACTTAACAATGGCACGGACGGCAACTGCTGATGGCCGTTTTTTGCCACTGGATACAAAATATTGCTATTGGTTGCAGGGATAACTTTTGGTTTAACCTGCATTAAAATACTTCATATAGATGGGCCTTTATTTACTTATTACCGGTATTGGAAATGTTATCAAATTACTGTAAATCATAAAATATTAGCAATCTTGAAATTTAACAAAACCCAAATAAGTGACATATTAGCAACATTAAACTTTAGCAAGGTATTCACATTAGAAACTGAAAAAAAAAGAATAAGCTTAAGTTGTAAGTACAGCTGAAATAATATGTTTGACCGAATTTTAACGTTATACAGGATACAGACAACTTAAATTTAGTAGAAAAATTGTGTTAATGTGCAGGTTAACTATTGTTGTTTGGTATCTATTTTATTTAATGAATAGCATGTAACCAGTGTTGTAAATTTATATAATAACTGACAAAAACAATCTCACATATATATGTTGTTGGGTTTTTTGGGGGGAGGGGTGGGGGGACAGACTGCTGTATGTCTCTTTAAATTTAGTGTCTTAGCATCTTATATGGCCTCGCTAAATTCGCTAAAAAAAATTGCTCACTAACATTTCCTGATTTACAGTATTAAGTACTTTGTTCATAGTTCCAGTGTATAATTTGATTAATAATATGTTTGCTTGGTTATTCTGAATGCACAGATTTTGTGTCATATGCCGACTGTCTGTTTAGACTGGATCACCAGTTAACATGGACATGAATCAAGACACTGACGAGTAGTCAATGTACCAACCTGCTGAAATTTCTGTACATCCCACAAATGAAAGTAGGCATTCAAAGATAAGGCTGCCATTTCCTGAAAAAACATCCAAAGAAAAAGTTAACAATTAGTTTTCATATTGTGCATTGTTTGTACATCATACATGTATGTTCAACAAAAATAAATTAAGTGCATGTAGATATTTTTGACATTGTTCTGTATATATGGTATAAAATACATTTGTTTTTGGTTTTACAAAACATAAAAAATTTACTCATTTAGAAATCATCTCTGATCAAAACTTGCAGTAAAAATGTCTACTGGCCCGTACATAAGCTACCAAACGTAAGTTACAAACTTAATAGAACTTTCATCCATTTCTTTTATCTTCACAAAATAATTTAGCACAATTATAAAGCAACAGAAATATAATATTTGAAATTGAATGTGTTATGGGATAACCAAGGAAAAGAGACAGAATTGGTACGCTAAATTTCAGACTTACATGTATGTGCACATATGCCCTAAACCTACCTGTCTGTTGTCATTGATGGAAAGAGCCCGGACCTTCTGGGCTTTCTCACACAGCTTGACAACCGTGGGCTTCTTGATGGCGTACTCGGGAACAAACAAGTTACTCATCTTAGACGTCTGTTCGTCGTCATGGCTGTCCACCTTCCACAAGGCAATACAGTTGTCTCTCGAGCCTGGACAATATCAAAACAGGCAACGCTTTTAACCATGGGTTAAAACATAACTTATATACAGACTATTATATCTGCATTAATGACAGTGTTAAGGGGCCATTCAAATATTACGTAACGCTATTTTTTTTCAAAATTAGACACCCACCCACCCCCTTGTAACACCCCGTAACGCTAGACAATACACACACCTCAAAAAATATTAAATATTAAAGATACACTACACCACCACCCCCCACCCCCCACCCCCACCCCCACACATAAAACATATAAATACCATATTAAAATGTCTGGTGTATTAAAGCATTTCAGTTTGATTTATAATTGTTTTGGGTTTACATTTACCTCTAAAACCCTACATTATATATTGTTGTCATGGCATGGCATGTTTAAGAAAAAACAAAATTGTGTTACGTAACGCTGTTCAATACACCCCCCACCACTTGTAACACCACATAAGGCTTGGACTTACACCCCCACCCACTAAGCATTACGTAATATTTGAATGGCCCCTAAGGATAGGCTAATAAACCAGTATTATGAAATTGCTGATATTTAAATAATTTAAACTTTACCTCAAAAATAATACACAGGATTCTGCAATGGTTTATAAATGGTTTGAAGGACATATACATGTATCTCTTTGCTTAACAAATTACTGCCTAAAGAAATTTCAGGTCATTTAAAAATTAAAAGGTGTTTTTTCTATTAACGGCACCACTAGTGCACATTGATTTATTAATCATCAGCTATTGAATGTCAAACATTTGGTTATTCTGACATTATGTTTTAGAAAGAAAACCTACTATATTCTTCCAATAGTAGTAAGTGATCTTTTATACATGTACATGTATGTACCATCCCACGGACAGGATAGCCCATACCACGGCCTTTTGATATAAAAGTTGTGGTGTACTGGTTGGAATGAGACATAGCCCAATGGATCCACCGACATGGGCTCTCCTAATACAATTTTAATTCCTAATATATGATAAAGATACCAAAAAACAGTCTGGTAATAACCTGTGTATGTACATGTATCTCTTTGCTTAACAACGGACTGCCTACAGAAATGCCAGGTCATTTGATCCTGTAGCATCAACCACTGCCACTGGCTTGTCATCAATATACCTGCTTGGAACATTTCTTTCATGAATAAATATTTATTTTTTTTATATTTTTTTTTACAACAACAAAAAAATTCCCAATACACTGCATGTTTATTTATTAAATCCGAAGCCTGTTAAAAGCCAAACTGTAACTGCATGATGATTGTTTTAAATATATCCACACTCATAATTTAAATTAAACGAACATATGTTTACCTGATACGACAAATTCATCGTCAACCCACACAAGGTCAAAAATCCAGTCTGAATGTCCATTCTACAACAGAGATTAAATGTCAATCATTTTTTTACAGAAGTAACAGCGCAGGTACATAACACTGACAGTGCAAACTGTTTTCTCCTAAATGGATGGATGAACATGTTATAACAAAATTGCCAAAAAGCTTATTTTTTCACTATGAAACTTACAGTACCTTAATTTTATATTGCTAGAACAAACACATTTTCATAGTATTTTCCAATATGCTAACAATACTTTTGTTCAGTATTCATCAATTTTCTTTTCTTTTCTTAACGGCTTAAACTTAAATCACTTTTATTGGCCACAGTTACAGTCAGTCACTATCAGCTGTAAACACTGCAAATCAAATTAAATCACTTTTATTGGCCACAGTTATAGTCAGTCACTATCAGCTGTAAACACAGTAAATCAAATTAAATCACTTTTATTGGCCACAGTTACAGTCAGTCACTATCAGCTGTAAACACTGTAAATCAAATTAAATCACTTTTACTGGCCACAGTTATAGTCAGTCACTATCAGCTGTAAACACAGTAAATCAAATTAAATCACTTTTACTGGCCACAGTTATAGTCAGTCCACTATCAGCTGTAAACACTGCAAATCAAATTAAATCACTTTTAGTTATGGTCACTATCACAGTTATAGTCAGTCACTATCAGCTGTAAACACTGTAAATCAAATTAAATCACTTTTACTGGCCACAGTTATAGTCAGTCACTATCAGCTGTAAACACAGTAAATCAAATTAAATCACTTTTATTGGCCACAGTTATAGTCAGTCACTATCAGCTGTAAACACTGTAAAAATCAAATTAAATCACTTTTATTGGCCACAGTTATAGTCAGTCACTATCAGCTGTAAACACTGTAAATCAAATTAAATCACTTTTATTGGCCACAGTCACTATCAGCTGTACAGTCAGTCACTATCAGCTGTAAACACTGTAAATCAAATTAAATCACTTTTATTGGCCACAGTTATAGTCAGTCACTATCAGCTGTAAACACTGTAAATCAAATTAAATCACTTTTACTGGCCACAGTTATAGTCAGTCACTATCAGCTGTAAACACTGTAAATCAAATTAAATCACTTTTACTGGCCACAGTTACAGTCAGTCACTATCAGCTGTAAACACTGTAAATCAAATTAAATCACTTTTATTGGCCACAGTTATAGTCAGTCACTATCAGCTGTAAACACTGTAAATCAAATTAAATCACTTTTATTGGCCACAGTTATAGTCAGTCACTATCAGCTGTAAACACTGCAAATCAAATTAAATCACTTTTATTGGCCACAGTTTAGTCAGTCACTATCAGCTGTCAAACTATCTTTTATTGGCCACAGTTATAGTCAGTCACTATCAGCTGTAAACACTGCAAATCAAATTAAATCACTTTTATTGGCCACAGTTACAGTCAGTCACTATCAGCTGTAAACACTGCAAATCAAATTAAATCACTTTTATTGGCCACAGTTACAGTCAGTCACTATCAGCTGTAAACACTGTAAATCAAATTAAATCACTTTTATTGGCCACAGTTACAGTCAGTCACTATCAGCTGTAAACACTGTAAAACAAATTAAATCACTGGCCACATTTATAGTCAGTCACTATCAGCTGTAAACACTGTAAATCAAATTAAATCACTTTTATTGGCCACAGTTATAGTCAGTCACTATCAGCTGTAAACACTGTAAATCAAATTAAATCACTTTTATTGGCCACAGTTATAGTCAGTCACTATCAGCTGTAAACACAGTAAATCAAATTAAATCACTTTTATTGGCCACAGTTATAGTCAGTCACTATCAGCTGTAAACACTGTAAATCAAATTAAATCACTTTTACTGGCCACAGTTATAGTCAGTCACTATCAGCTGTAAACACTGTAAATCAAATTAAATCACTTTTACTGGCCACAGTTATAGTCAGTCACTATCAGCTGTCAAACTATCAGCTGTCAGTCAATCAGCTGTGTAAATCAAATTAAATCACTTTTATTGGCCACAGTTATAGTCAGTCACTATCAGCTGTAAACACTGTAAATCAAATTAAATCACTTTTATTGGCCACAGTTATAGTCAGTCACTATCAGCTGTAAACACTGCAAATCAAATAAACTTTTATTGGCCACAGTTATAGTCAGTCACTATCAGCTGTAAACACTGCAAATCAAATTAAATTACTTTTATTGGCCACAGTTACAGTCAGTCACTATCAGCTGTAAACACTGCAAATCAAATTAAATCACTTTTATTGGCCACAGTTATAGTCAGTCACTATCAGCTGTAAACACAGTAAAACAAATTAAATTACTTTTATTGGCCACAGTTACAGTCAGTCACTATCAGCTGTAAACACTGTAAAACAAATTAAATCACTTTTACTGGCCACAGTTATAGTCAGTCACTATCAGCTGTAAACACTGTAAATCAAATTAAATCACTTTTATTGGCCACAGTTATAGTCAGTCACTATCAGCTGTAAACACTGTAAATCAAATTAAATCACTTTTACTGGCCACAGTTACAGTCAGTCACTATCAGCTGTAAACACTGTAAATCAAATTAAATCACTTTTATTGGCCACAGTTATAGTCAGTCACTATCAGCTGTAAACACTGCAAATCAAATTAAATCACTTTTACTGGCCACAGTTATAGTCAGTCACTATCAGCTGTAAACACTGCAAATCAAATTAAATCACTTTTATTGGCCACAGTTATAGTCAGTCACTATCAGCTGTAAACACTGCAAATCAAATTAAATCACTTTTATTGGCCACAGTTACAGTCAGTCACTATCAGCTGTAAACACTGCAAATCAAATTAAATCACTTTTATTGGCCACAGTTATAGTCAGTCACTATCAGCTGTAAACACTGTAAATCAAATTAAATCACTTTTATTGGCCACAGTTATAGTCAGTCACTATCAGCTGTAAACACTGTAAATCAAATTAAATCACTTTTATTGGCCACAGTTATAGTCAGTCACTATCAGCTGTAAACACAGTAAATCAAATTAAATCACTTTTATTGGCCACAGTTACAGTCAGTCACTATCAGCTGTAAACACTGTAAAACAAATTAAATCACTTTTACTGGCCACAGTTATAGTGTCACTATCAGCTGTAAACACAGTAAATCAAATTAAATCACTTTTATTGGCCACAGTTATAGTCAGTCACTATCAGCTGTAAACACAGTAAATCAAATTAAATCACTTTTACTGGTAAAAATCAAATTAAATCACTTTTACTGGCTCACAGTTATAGTCAGTCACTATCAGCTGTAAACACTGTAAATCAAATTAAATCACTTTTACTGGCCACAGTTATAGTCAGTCACTATCAGCTGTAAACACAGTAAATCAAATTAAATCACTTTTATTGGCCACAGTTATAGTCAGTCACTATCAGCTGTAAACACTGTAAATCAAATTAAATCACTTTTATTGGCCACAGTTATAGTCAGTCACAATCAGCTGTAAACACAGTAAATCAAATTAAATCACTTTTATTGGCCACAGTTACAGTCAGTCACTATCAGCTGTAAACACTGTAAATCAAATTAAATCACTTTTATTGGCCACAGTTATAGTCAGTCACTATCAGCTGTAAACACTGTAAATCAAATTAAATCACTTTTACTGGCCACAGTTATAGTCAGTCACTATCAGCTGTAAACACTGTAAATCAAATTAAATCACTTTTATTGGCCACAGTTATAGTCAGTCACTATCAGCTGTAAACACTGTAAATCAAATTAAATCACTTTTATTGGCCAGTTATAGTCAGTCACGATCAGCTGTAAACACAGTAAATCAAATTAAATCACTTTTACTGGCCAGTTAGTCAGTCACTATCAGCTGTAAACACAGTAAATCAAATTAAATCACTTTTATTGGCCACAGTTAGTCAGTCACTATCAGCTGTAAACACAGTAAATCAAATTAAATCACTTTTATTGGCCACAGTTATAGTCAGTCACTATCACTGTCAAATCAAACAGAAATGCAAATTAAATCACTTTTACATGCATCTTCTTTCCACAGCCTACCTGGTTGCAGTCCAAAGACAGTCACTTGTTATCAGCTCTTTGCTAGCAGGTTCGGCACACTGTAAATCAAATTAAATCACTTTTATTGGCCACAGTTATAGTCATGTCTCTAAAGTTGGACAGCCAATTGCCATACCATCATTTAATAGACAATAAACATAACTCATTTTACCATAAGTTCATTTCACATGGATTTTTCAAATGGCACAATTGTTTAAATTAAAATATTTTCTTCAGTCACTGTTTAATGCATTATTAATCATCAAATAACATTTAGCAATTTTGCACTGAATTTTTACAGCATTCTGAAAATTGAAGTGTCATGCTCCAAGTTCATTTTTATTGTGGGGAGATGAAAAATGATGTCTTTTAACTTCATTCAAACTTAATATTATACATATGTATTAATTAGTATTTATTGAAATTAATATATCTATTTTGCATTACGGAATGTTATGGGGGAAAGAAGATGTGTCAAATGTTACATATCATTTTCAAAATATGAAATATAAAACTTGGAAAGTATTTACATTCAGATTGGGAATTTTTTTTACTCCAAAATTTATCAACAATCAACTGAAGCACCGTCTAGATGGTGCCATCACTGGACTGGATGAGAGCTGGGTGTGGGTGTTTAGACGTCAGAGGTTTAGGGTCACTTTAGGGCATAGGTCATTTCTGTTGTAGGGATGGTTCTTTTTGGCTAGTGTCACGGGGATTCTATAATACCCATAACTGAATGAAACACGGTTATCAAAATATCTCTCCTAACTGTATATCTATTAGATCTCTCTGTATCGAGCAGTATTACCCGCTGTGGCTCGTCTCTAGGTATGATCAGAGATAAGATCTTATATAAGTATATATTATTATAGCACGTTTAGTTCACTAGAAAACACAACAAAAACACAATACACTTTGGAATCTGTATTAATCTACGTACGCTGACAAATGTACTGCTGCAGTAGTTAATTAATAACAACAAATAATAACAACCCAGAACTGATCACTTAATTAGTTAATCTCTAGGTGTCTAGTTTACACAATATGCTAATCACTTCACCGTGACACAACACCCACACGTGTGATAATTGAGAAACGCTAACACACACACGTGCGATAATGGAGAAACGCTTCCAGGGGAACTTAATTAATAAAGGAATTACAACACTATTCCTAACTGGTTAATTTTTAATTAACCCTAACTACTCATTCAGTAACCTTGTAACACAGAATTAATACTGGTACCTATCACAATAAAGACAATAACCTACAGTTTACCTAGGTCTTCTAGGATGACTGGCTAAGCTTTATATTACCAAATACTCGTATACTGTTAGAACAAAAAGTCTATGATTTACTTCATCAGATGACCGAAGACACTGTCTAAAGAATATTGGTATAATACAGTATTAAAATATTTAAAGTCACATCAATCACATCAAGGTTATACACAGAGCAGAAAATATATATTTACCAAAGTCCCGTCTGAACTAATATAGATCGTTCAGTGGACGGACAGCGATCCCCTGGAGCCTTCCTATCGTTTCTCTCGATATCTCTAAACCATAGCTATTTATTCAAAACTCTCAGAGACAGCGAATATCGCCTGGGGGTACAACGCGGTTACTCACCTATCATCTGATATTCCACCTCTCCCAGAGTTGGTATATTTTTCTCTGATCGTCAGACTGGCTGTCGCCATTGTCGCCAAATCACGGTTGTAAAAACCACACTCACGGAGGTATTACGTAACTACTCGCCACATGGCCTCCGCACCTGGCTGGGTGTGTATTAGAAAGTACAGCTCGAGGACCGTCGCGCAGAAGTATTACGTAACAAGTTGCCCACCTGGGCTAAGTGCAATGAAACTGCACACGGCCCTCTAACACAATTAATATCGCCACAGGCGAAAACAAAATTAAGAGCATGTTCCGTCACAGCTAGGTTGGGCTGCATGGCTTACTATCCCCTCCAACCCAATTCGCCACATTGAAGTTCCAAATACTATTGGCATTCATCAAACTGTGGTCATGACACTCCTTTCATGGTGCAAAGCCCAACCCTTTCCAACTATAATCCTCCAGGACACATACATGTAAATGTTGGGGTGGGGGGTGTTGTTTGGTTGGGTTTTTTTTAAATATTTATTTTCCCCAGTCCATTCTGACCATGTCAAGGTTGGGGAGTGATATAATTTATATACAATTACATATACAGGCATCGAAATAAGCATGGTGTCTGGTAACCCATTTACAGGTTACCACAAAATATAGTCTGGTAACCTATAGGTTTCCACAACTATTTAAAAGTTAGAATTGAATTCCTGTTACTACGATGCAGTTGTTCTGAAATTGTAACAGTGCGCGCGAACATCGGTACGAGAAACGAAATCCGGAAGTAAATTTATTTAGTGGGCGCTGCTTAAACGCGGATTGCCAAAATTGCTTTGCAATTGCACAAGTGCGCACGAACATTGGTGCAATTTGGTACGAGAAAACAAAACGCGAACATAAATTCATCTAGTGGACGCTGCTTAAACGCGGAGTAACTTGCGCGCGAACATCGATGCAATTCCTGACAAGATAATGAAACGCAGAAGTCCTGAATGCATTGCCTGGTTTACGTTCGGAAACGAAACTAACGTTGAAATTTTTGTCGAGAACGAAACACCGTTCTCGACTTTTCTAACATGTGGTAACCTCCCGGTAACCTGAACGACCGTTCTCGACTTATTTCGATGCCTGCATATACATGTATCTAATTTGTGGTATAGTAATGTTACATAGTCATATATAACAATTTGATACATAAATGCATTTGTAATGTTTCTGTATAAATTAAAGACTGGCCAAACAAAACAAACAAAAATAATATGACGCATAGAATGGAAAGGACTGGGAAATATAGGAGAAGAAGAAAGTAGATATAATGGTTAAAACACATAATAAATAAATAAATCTATACTAACGCAAAATGAAAAAGACCTGGAATTCAAAACAAGCTATTGTTTGGAAATATGTTTCAATCAAATGTGTAAATGTTAATAATAAAGTTTATTATTGTTTTTGGAATGTACCTGATCTACATTTTGTGTCATGATAAATAGGTACATTTTAGGTAGGGGTGTAACAAATACACATGGTGGCGAATATAATACAAATCACGAATATGAGGTGACGTACATGTATACAAAAATGTATTCACATCCATGAATACTAAGTGAAAATGTATGGCAGAATGGAAGAACAGTTTGGGGGGGTTTTAAAGTAAAAACTGATTAATCATGGGATTGTCTAGTTCAGAATCACGTTCCTTTTAACATGTGCACATTTTCATAGAAAGGTTTCAGGCTGTTTTGTTTGCTGATATGCAGGGCTAGCTCTGGGTGATCAGACAATTTCATCAAATCATCTATTTAAACTTTAAAAATGGCAAAAACACAGGTATTTTCTAATAAAATAACAATTACTACAAGAAATTTATTCACAAAATTAAAACAAATTTCTCCAATTGTTTTTAAAATTCGCAATTGGCAAACTTGCCGAGTGCCAGAGCTAGCCATGAACTATATTAATCAATTTACTGGGCTAGCAAATGGCGAATTTTTTTTTTAATTTGGCGAAAACAATTTGTGTAATAATTGATATTTTGTGGGAAAATAGCTATAGGTTTTGCATTTTTTAGATAATCTGGCGAAATTTTCTGATCACCCAGAGCTAGCCCTGAATTTAAAACCATATTTGTATTGCCAGAATTCTCATTAAGAGATATAAAAACTTATTTTGCTTTAATTAGCTATTTAAACGCTTGCATAGTGAAGTTACATTTCAAACACTAGCAAAATACCTTCGCCTGTGACTCATGTTAAGAATGTAACTTGTAACGCTGGTTCAATGAGACTATGCGACATCATACAGTTTTTTGACAGAAGCGAAATCAAGGTATACGCAGGGTACCAGTCCAGTGTGTTGAATAAAAAAAAGATCTGTCTATGTGCTCGATCTAATACAAAACGGGTCTGGACATTATCAAAACAATCGAATCAGTATTGTGATTTTAAACATAAAGTGTACAGTTAGCATTACATATATACATGTACACTGTATGTATTCATGTATTCGGTTCAGCTCGTGCAATGCCCACAATTGCCCATGGCAATCGGCAATTCTCCATAGCACTTTCTGCCTCAGGCTTTTTTTCAACGTCATGTTTTTTTGCCGTGGACATTTTTTTAATTGCAGGGGTTATAGTTAACAATATGAATGCAATTATGATACAGATCGTTGTTTGGTGCACCAAATATTTGAATATATCGTTAAACCCCTAAATTTAGGTATAGTATACCATTTTATCAGATGCTCTCAGGGCTAGCTCGGAGTCGGCAGAAAATTTCGCCAAATTATCTATTAAACTTCCAACTTTTATAAATTCCCAGTTATTTTTTAACAAAATGTCAGTTAATGCATGAAATTCTTTCACCAAATTAAAATAAAATTCGCCAATTGGCGGATTTGGCAAGTGCTAGAGCTAGCCCTGCATGGCTCTAAATTCCCTTTCCTTTTTAATTAACTGGATTAAAATTGTCCCATAAAAGTGAATACTATTCTGTCTCAAGCCTAACCACTGGCCATGCCAGAGATTTGGTTTGGGATGTACATGCCTGAAACTTGGAAGGATTAAGCGTATAAATACAGTTTACTATGTTACTACACATGTACTACTTTTAAAAGTTCACTAGGTACCGTGAAAAACTGTGAAACCCTACAAACCTGTTTATTTACATTCACCTTGTTTTTAAGGAATCTACATATGCGTGAACCCTGACATCAGAATGCTTTTGTTAAATTAAGAAAACCTTCCCAAAAATAAAGTGAACAAACGAGGAAAAGACAAGTAGATATTATTTTAAAATATTTTTATACATTGGGAATTCAAATGTATACCTAAATGTCATTTTGCACTGTACACACTACATTAAATAACGTGTAATATTAAACAAACTTAAAGAAATAAACAGTCTTACATCGCTGTCATTGTCAAATTCTTGTCTGCCTCGCAGATTAATTGCATAAGAGTTTTGGTGACATCTGAAGAATGCTAACATTAGGTCTCACTAAACAGATCACTTCCGGGTGAGAGTTCATTCATCATGGTCCACTATAGTTCCTAATTGTGACACACGTTATGGTTCACATATTCACTTCTAGGAAATGGTGAAGAATTAAAACAATATGTATGTTTAATGGTAAGCCTTCTGGATGTATTTTGCCCATGTTATTTTGTAATATTGTGCATCGACCTTTTGGGACATGGGTATATAGCGCAAGTGACAGCCGGAGTGAATCGGTTAATGAACCACCTGTTCGGACCGGTACTACAGCCAGATGCGGTCATATAGCAAAAAACTGAGATGGAAATGTTCTCAATTTTGGAATGAAAATAAATGCTTATATAATGTATGTTCGCAATGGTGTATGTTGTTTGTGCCAACGAGAACCCGTTCTATGGGCAATCTTCGCTTGAAGTTGGGCAGTTTAACATGGGTTTCAATGGCAGAAGACATCTGTGTAGTGAGACCTTAAGACTACGACATATATTTAAAACTTTCATAACAGAAACTGGCATATGTATTTACAGTATTAACATTTGTTGGTTGATTTTCATAATAAATTGAACAAGCCGTTACAAGGTAAACCATTAATTCATCAAATCGATCATACATTACAGTGGGCATGTGCAGAAAATATTTCCCATTAATAGGCGAATTCAGGATTACTCCAAAATTGGTAATAAAAAAATGACATAGCCATTATTCAGATCATTACAGTGATTTAACTGATTTAAGTGTGTGATTACTGCAATTTTTATCAGTAATGGTGGGGACTAAAAACATAGCTGATAAAATCCTGGTAAATTTCATTAAATATAATATATCTAAAAATTACGATGGGATATGTTATATTTATTATGTTCCAAGGCAAACCGATGGTGCACCAAGTGTCTGTAACTCTGTTGTCGACCGTAGCGTGTTTTCCCCTTTTCATTGAATCTTGATGAGAAAGGGGAATTCCAGCTCTTAATTTTAGATTTTGTGGGGGGCTAAATTATTATCTATAAATAATTAGAAACTTACTCTTTGCCATTTGTTACATATGCAGTAAACGCAACTATCCCATATGTCATGTTTGGTGAAATAATCGAAAGTTTGGCATAATATTCGCTGATTTTCAGATCAACTGTCGGATATATTAAGTGCGCCACCTACTTCCGGGAAGATAAATCAAGTGTACGTATTTCCATATGGTCTCATAACACAGTTTGACTAAAACATAAGATATCATTATAATTTTCAAATATTTGTTACCCCCAAAATCTTGTGTTCTCCAAATTACTAGCAACAGTGTCAAAAATAAACTAAAGAGTAATCAAAATGGATGATACCTTATTTTGTTTGTAGGTTGGTTAAAGTTGCATAGTAATTTTTGGTATCAGGTCGTTTCGTAACCATACCGTTTCGTACCATACCAGTTCGTACCCAAAAGCATACCAGTTCGTACCCAAAGGCATACCAGTTCGTAACCAGAGGAACATCGGCATACCAGTTCGTACCCACATTTGTACATGTTATTTAATGAAAAACAAAACAACAAAAATCCAAGCCAACTGCATTTTAATAATTAGCGATTAGAAATTGTCACGAAGAATCATGTCAAGCGAAGTCAGCTTATTTATTGATATATTTCAAACACATTATGATTACTTTCTACGTCCGTTCGGACTAAGCAAAAAGCAGATTGGACGTGTTGCGACAGATACTAAATATGTGTTAAAGCAAATGGATAAATTAAAACAAAAAGTTGTATTCTTCTATCAAAAATGTATTATATCGGACAATGGGTATGCGGTCAAAACGGCCCCATGATGAAACGGCCCTGAACATGTAAGTCAAAACGGCCAAAGAAAAAAGTCAAAACGGCCAAAGAAAAAAGTCAAAACGGCCAAAGAAAAAAGTCAAAACGGCCAAAAGAAATGGTCAAGAATAATTAGTAATCAATATAGCCTATATCACAAGCAGTTCAAAAATATGTATAAAAACAACCAAAACAAAGGAATCACTGGTAACAATTTATTAGCCTACACAACGCAATTTACTATTGTAATTAAGACCACCAATTAACATTTTATTTAACAACACTGATAGACCGACCCGGCCGTGCCCCCCGGACGAGTTCCATGTGGCGCTACTCGTCGGGGTGTCGTGCGTGCCCGCCCTGTAATTCATTATTTTAATAATTCAATCTCAGAAAGGGAAGGGGGGGGGGGGGTAGTGGACCATCTAGGCTTTCCGGGTGAGTGCGTATCGTCTGAACGAGTTCCTAGTGGCGCTGCTCACCCGGGGGCCACAACGGGCCTGTTCCCCAATTTACTAATATAATTAAGACCACCAATTGACCTTGTATTTGAAAAGACCGATAGACCGATCTTTGATACCGTCATGATCAACACACATCCAATTATTTTGAAGGACGCATCAAGACTCTCCTGCATTTCTCGACACTTGTGTAGATGAAATACATTTTTAAAGTATTATATCTAAGGCCGTCTTGACTTTCTTCAAGGGCCGTTATGACTTTTTAACTTTGGCCGTTTTGACTTTTGTTAAGGGCCGTTTTGACTTTTTTCGGGCCGTTTTGACCAATTATTGTTAAGGCCGTTTAGTACTGGGGCCGTTATGACTACGATCCGGACAATGTAGGCATTATTAGACCTAAAAAAAAGTCCACATTCCAAAAACATGGGATATCAGATCTTATTATATTTTTGTTATATGTGCGTGCGTGTGCGCACGTAAGTACGTATGCGTGTATGAATGTTTTTGTTTTGAGCATATATACGTACGAAGAGAGGATCAGTCTTGCGAAATATTCCGATCGATATCTCGGAACGGTTATGCATAAAAATAAACACCATCGCTGCATGTGGAATCGACACCAAATTACAAGACAAAATAATTGCTCTTTGGCTACGAGAAGGTATGCTTTTTGGTTACGAAACGGCATGCTTCAGTGATGCACAGCACATAATTGCTCATTTAATGCTTATAAAAGATACTGAATGATTATTACAACAAATCTTTTGCTAAATGTTACAATATGTTTGTAATATAACATTATAATTGTGTATTTAAAAAATATATTAATGTTAGGTGTAATGTATGACATTATTTAATTGGTTACGAACTGGTATGCTAGTGGTTACGAAACGGTATGGTACGAACGGGTTTGGGTACGAAACCGTAATTTTTACATTAAAACAATGACTACATGGTGAGGTATAGGTACCCAGCAATTGGACATACTAGATTTTGTGATGAAGAAAAGTTACACATGTTGAGTGAGCTGTTGATACTTGTTACTGTACAGCCATTTTGAAATCTACCATGGAGTGGCCATGTTACTAGCATGGATCAACAAGTGTCCAGAACCTGTCATTTGGACACTAATGTTTTTACAAAAATGTTTTGTTTCTGTCAAAACCAATGTTATTAGATTATGCACATGCTGACCAGCCTCTACACAGGATTGCATATCTCCAAAATCCTGGCATTCTAATGACGTATAGGTGATGTAGCTCGGATCGATCCCCATCAGTGTGCACATTAATGATTAGGTTATTTCTCGTTTCAGCCAGTGCTTCACATCTAGTGTAGTAAAGGCTGTGGAATGTGGTATCCTGCTGGTGGGATGATGCATTTAAAACATCCCTAAGGCCCTTTGCTGCTAATCAGAAATAATACCGGTAGTCCATTGTGTGGCTGCAGTAGGTTTCTCTCATTATTTTGTGTGGTTCTTAACCAGAATTAAAATGTGTTGTGTCAATAAATAAAACATTTCTTTCATTACTTCACCGTTTGTTCAATTTTTTCTTGCACTATTGTGATAAAGGTAGAAGATGTCTGGCTACAACTTAGTGTCTAGCTTCAAATATATATTTATTCATGTCTGTCTCTTTGAATTTTTATTTTTAATTGTTTCAAGTTCCCAATAACCTAAAAACTTGCCAGGTACTCCACAACCAAAATATTCAAATCTTTATGTTGAAAAGAAGAAAATGCTTGTGCTCACCGAGTTCTGAATGCCAAACATCTTTCCAGTAACATACAGAAATTATAATTTTAAGCAAAGATCTTACTAACTTGGTAATGAGAGTTTATACTAAGAAATGTGAAAATGGTTTGGAAAACAGTCAAAGCCCCAAACACTAATCTCTGTAAACTGGAATTCCCTCAAAACCAGACATCTTTTACAGTCCCTTTTTAAATATCAGTGAAGAAAACAACCTCTATAAACCAGTTATCCCTTAAAACCAGTGTTTTCACTTGTTTTTTGGAGTGTCTGGTTTTGAGGGGTTTAACTGTATTTTATTTTGCTGAAAAAACAACAAAAAACACAAATCTGAATAACAATATTTATTTAAACACTTGTATGTTATTTAATTTTGTAAGATGTTTTGGTAGTTAACTTAATAACATGGAACTTAGAAACCCGGTAAATGTAGTAAAAAAACAAAAAGAGTAAATGTAACAATCCATATACTAGTACATGTAAGCAATAATTTTGTAGGAAAATACACTTACTATAATATCACAGTGGGACCATGCAAACAAAACTCAATACTATTTAAAGACAACACAAATACCATAAAGTATTTTTAGAACGAACACGCTTACAACAAACTACTGGTTAGAACGAGCTGATTGTTTTTTCCCCTATATAGTATTAATACATTTTAATATATAGAACAAACTATGCATAGTGAATTAACTGTTAAAAAGAACCAATTTGTTTGTCAATATTGTGAATTTCAGTGTAAATTGGTGTATATACAGTGAACCGATCATAATTTGTTTATCTTATTTGTATCTTATCAGTCAGTAGCATTAATGGCAATGCATCCAAAACGACTGCACAGATATTGGTGATATTAAATATTTTTTTAAAACCCCACTAATTCTTGTGTTGAAATTTGAAAACTCCAAAATGGCCGACTTCTTGAATGAAAATGGCTAACTTCCGCAAATGTGTATAACAAACTACTGCTATAACGAACCAATGTGTCTGGTCCCTTGCTGTTCGTTATAAGCATCCTTTACTATACATCACAATTCTAGCAAAAATAACACCGAAAGTTAACATAACAAATGGACAGACAAAGATTTTATCAAATTACTGAGTGGTTAGTGTAAAATAATAAAAAATAAAAAAACCCACTTATTTATTACTAGGGGTGTCATCAGAAGGTTTATAGCAAAATAAACATAACCCTTCTGACCATTGGTAACCTTTTTTCAGCTTTAGCACTCAACAAAGTTAATACTGGCCTCAATAGTTACTACTTCATTACAAAAATTTAATTTTTTTCAAAATATCCGCTGACATCTGTGAGAAAAAACAAGCATATTAAGAAATTAATAGGTGCCATCCATGAAGTATGTACACACAGAGTCTGGAATTTTGTACCCCCACCACCCCATGTATATCTTTTTTATGTCTAATCATTACTACACACATCACCATAATAAGCATTCATCTTCTTTCACACTAAAAAGTACATTGGATACAATTAATAACTTGACATACATGTATGAACGTTAGTGAACCACTCTCCCCCTCCCCTGTACTCTCTTCATAGGTAATGGCTGAACCTCCTCTTTGTCTCCTTAGTGTGTACATAATTTATGAGTGACAACTTGGTGAAAAATACGAATACTAAGTGTATAATTAAGATCCATGCCATGACACATGGCAGTGGCGTAGCGTGGGTTGCCAGCGCCAAGGCAAGTATTGTGCCCGCTAACCAGTGGACCATTAGCACTCCCAGAGTCCCTTCCACCAGTCCAGAATTTTGCGCCCATGGCAACCGCCCCAGTGGCCCCGCCCATGCTACACCAATGACACATGGAAGTCTGATGGTTAAACCAGTTTTAGGGCTGATATGCACAATACTCTGAATTTATCCTGCAATCACTTTATAAATATACTAGCAGGAAATAATGACTAGATAAATTGCTATATTTTCGGTCATTGACAGATCAATGAACCAAAATATAGCTTTTTGGACGGAACTAATTTGACTCTACGTTTGATCAGCAAAAGAATGTTGACCTTTGACTCTACAACATAAACAAACTATGTGATGTTAAAATATAACAATTATAATAAATAACTTGATAGTAACAAGTGGATTATAAAATATATTACTTGAATAAGAACTATTTTTGTTTGAGTGTTTAGATATTCTCCGCGACAATCCAATGAATACATGAGACCTACTATTCTGTAAAAGTCAGATTGCAGAATAAATAAAATAACTGGTTATTATCTTGTGATATCAACTTTATCTTGCTTTAGTCTAATGGTGAATAACATTCAGCAGAGTACATTAATTATGTACACATCTTGTTCATCATTCTAACTTTTGCAGAATAAAGCTGATGTCTTACGACAGTAACAAGTCATTCTAGATTAATAACACAGAAAACATTCTGGTAGACACATGATCTTTCACAGCAAAGAACTTTACTAACAGTTACAAAGGTCAAATGGTGAATGCCGTCCAACAGTCTCGCAGCAAATGCCATTCTAACCATTGTAGGTAAAGCCAATATCTTAAGAGTAACCAGGAAAAAAACATGGACATATGGACTCATGAGACTTGACAGCAAAGAATGCAACAGTTACCTCCACGTTTTAGCAACAATTACATACTTCTATCAATACACAACTTGCAGAAAGAATTTAACTTTAAAAAAAACCCCACACACACCATAATATATACATGAACATTAAATAAAAAGCAAAGCAAATAAAATATATTTGTGTAAAAGTGTGATTGGTTTCAATAAATATATAAAAAATGTATATGCCAAACATTAAAAGTGAGTTATCAGCCCTACAACAGACTCGCATCACAAAGACATGTAAATTAACTACTACATACAAGTGTATCACTTGTACAACCACTGAATCATTCGTCATAGCATCATCGCAATCAACATGATTTATCATCCTCTCAAAATAAAAAACTAGTTATAGCATCAAATCTATAATATCATCAATCTCAAATAAACTGATTCCCAATAACTAAATAAGTTAAATAAATAAGCAAATAGCCTTAACAACAGTGTTAATAAACATAATGCAGTAAAGATCTAACTTCTGAATTATAGTAATATACACACAATATCGTGTAAACAAAGATGCATGGGATGTTTCTAGAAATCAAGGCAATTAGAATGAGATAAATTCCAAATATTTTCCATTTTTAGTCATACCAGCATCTCTCCGTAATTAGGTCAGATGTCTGGCTAAGAAACGTCAATAAAAAACCCTCAAAAACAAAGTTTGTAAGAACATTTAAATATTCACATATTCATATTTGACAATGACAGAATTGGACATATTAATATGGCACATCAGGAGGAATTCTATAGCCTGTTTGCGTCAAAAGTGAACCAATGAACTGGCATTAACTGTCTAATGAATGGTT
Source organism: Gigantopelta aegis (assembly GCF_016097555.1). Taxonomy (NCBI): domain Eukaryota; kingdom Metazoa; phylum Mollusca; class Gastropoda; order Neomphalida; family Peltospiridae; genus Gigantopelta; species Gigantopelta aegis. The sequence continues at coordinate 49,580,798 of NC_054700.1, forward strand.
AAAATGCATATAAAAACATACTGGGGCAAATTTACAGATCCTGTTTATATCTTATACGCGTGTAACTACATATATTTACGATGCTTAAACACATGCATTTACGAAAAACAGGCTTCGTAAATTCAGACCAGTATCTTTTGAACAAATTTCAACTGAACTCGTATTATATTTGTTACAAAATGTTTCAATGCCAATAAAAATGTTTCTTAACAAATTACCACCAAATTGAACAGATTAACTCTACTTATTTATACTGGGATGACAGTAACTGATGGAACAACAAAGGTAAGGCAATTGTACATACGATTCTGCAGATTGTCTGTGTAGTGCATATTATTATCAATTATTAAGGTGAATCCGACTACTTTGGTTGTTCCAGCATTTGGCCTTAATCAGGGTTAAGAAAATTATATTTAATATGTAGAATTTGATGGTATGTTGTTGTTTTTTATTTACACTGATTTTTTTTGTAAATAAAATGTTATCAGTTGGTAAGGTTGTAAAAGTTTAATATATGTGTCAAATGTTTTTATTTTGGTTTTAGCCTTATTCATTATACAGTTATATTCATTGGTTCTCTTTTGACAGACAGACTACACAGTTTTAATTATGTTTTTAGAACCCGTGGCTGATTATTGTGAATAGGAAGCAAAACATACTCATTTCATATTTTGTACAATCACTAAACACCCATGCATGCTTTTTCTCTCACACACACACACTTTTGGAGCTTCCCTTTTTTAACAATACATGTACAAATACATTACCTGACCTCTACAGTACAAAGTTTAGTTAATGTGTTAAAATAAATAAATATAACTGAAGCTTAACTATGATGCTTCATGTTTGAAAACTGACATTAATTTACATAACAAATGTATTCAATGAACTTTATATTTCTAAGTGACAGAAATAATACATGTACTAATAGATATGCTTGATTTTTTTATGATCCGTCCGATTCTCTAGTTTATCTCTGATGTTTCGCATTCAAACAGATTTTATACAACCAAAACACTTCAATGAATCATATCTTTGTAAATTACAGAAATAATACTAAGGAACATGTCAGACTTTATAATTCCATTATGTTTTTTTAACTGAGCTCCAATGCTTCGTGTTCGAAGACGGACTTGAGAATTTCCACGGGTCTCTTTTCCGAGTCCTCTAGATAGGCTCCATCCTGCATCTCATGACGGTTGTACAGCAGAGTCTTGAAACCAAACTCACTCAGGCCGAGATCGCTTTGAAGGATCTGACTCCAGTTGAATGGAAAACTCATAATAAAATTCTGCAAGGAAGAAAAATGTACAGTGAAGTCTGTCTGTACTGACATGACATTGAGAATACTGATATTTGTTATTTGTTCTAATTAAAACATGAATCCACACATTAATATTTACCGATTCACAACTTTTGTTTGGAGACCCACTAACTTTGTCAAACTAGTATAACAATATATTAATCCAGTAAAAGAGAAATATATGTATGTTAATTGTTTCTTATTTTAAGCACTGCCCATTGACTTATACACCAAATACAGACAGAGAGAGAGAGAGAGAGAGAGAGAGAGAGAGAGAGAGAGAGAGAGAGAGAGAGAGAGAGAGAGAGAGAGAGAGAGAGAGAGAGAGAGAGAGAGAGAGAGAAAAAAGAAATAAAGAAAGATAAATTTAATATAAATGAGTTACCAGTTAGTTTCCAATTTATTTCCCAGAGTAAAATAATTTTCACTTGTCACAAGCTTTAGCCACAATGCAGCGAGGCTGGCAGAATGCCAAATAATGCATACTACATGTGTTATATACCTGATCAAGAAAGTTGTCTCCAATCTTGTTAAATTCTGTTACTGGGTTAAAGTCTGGTTCCTCTCGTTGTGAGATATCGAGAGAAAACTGCGACCGTTTGGGCTGACTGCCATGACTCAGAGCGGGGGAGATGTCCAGCTGTTCCTCGAGCCATTTCCAATTATTGAACACCAGGCGATAAACAGTGAGCAGGTCTTGGTATCCTTAGGGAATATAAAAATAATTATAACCATTTTGTTAAAAATTTCTTGGTACATATCAAAGTGTCACATCCCACTAGAACGTCAAGTAGGAAGAAAGAAAGAAATGTTTTATTTAACGACACACTCAACACATTTTATTTACGGTTATATGGCATCAGACATATGGTTAAGGACCACACAGATAATGAGTAAACCCACTGTCACCACTTCATGGGCTACATTTTTCAATTAGCAGCAAGGGATCTTTTATATGCACCATCTCACAGACAGGGTAGTACATACCATGGCCTTTGATATAGCAGTCGTGGTGCACTGGCTGGAACGAGAAATAGCCCAATGGGCCCACCGATGGGGATCGATCCCAGAATAACTGCATAGCGAGCGAGCGCTATACCACTGTGCTATGTCCCGCTCCGTCAAGTAGGACCTAACACCTCGACGTCATAAGATGTCATCATACGACTGGCACAATACGACCTTACCGGAATGTTAATTAAACAAGTTGAGCGATATAAGCTGAAATTGACTGATGGGTAATAAATAGGATATTAAACTCGCTACCATAGCACACATATCAAAGTTTGTTTTGTTTAACAACACCACTAAGCACACTGATTTATTAATCATCAGCTATTGGATGTCAAACATTTGGTAATTCTGACATACAGTCTTAGAGAGGGAACCCACTACATTTTTCCATTAGTAGCAAGGGATCTTTTATATGCACCATCCCACAGACAGAGTAGCATATACAACAGCCTTTGATATACCGGTCGTGGCGATATGGGCCCACCGACAGAGATCAATCCCAAACCGACCAAGCATCAAGTGAGTGCTTTACCATTTGGCTACATGTGGCCCCTCAGATTAAGATGTCATAATAGCCTGCAGTTTTTACTACAATGAAGAATACCAAAGTGGAACTTGAAGTATACCATGTTTATCCCAAAGCACACCTATCAGGTACTATTCCACACAATATGTGAATATGGTAATTACCTGATTCTGTATCCATGACACTGCTGGCCAAAGCAATAAATACTTTGTCGCTAAAAGACGAAGTTGCTCCCTCTAAAACATCAGTGTTTGGCAAACTAAAAAAAAAATAGATATCAAATATCATGTACATAGTAGTCTAATTTATGTTGCCTTGTCCTCACCTATAATATTTGATAATTGTTGAATGACACTATAGTCCATCTCACGGGTAACGCCTTTTTTCATGCTATGGAATTTAATACAAGTTATTTATTTCTGAGCTGACTGTTTTCTAAATTGGACACAAAAATAGTATTTTCTTGTTATTTCCAAAACAATTTTACTTTTCTTCTTACGTCAAAGCAAACTGAAATGTTTTACACAAAACAGTTTTGTATGAGAATGGGACGGACTATAGGTTTATATTGATAATGACAAAACAAATGGTAACTGCTGCAATAGGTTCAATAAACTTAACACTAGGTTTATATTAATAATGACTGAACAAGTGGTGACTGTTACATTATTAGTCAAGTAACTACTGAAATAGATATCCAATGAAATTAACATTGTGAAAAATTACAGCTCTTATAATATACAAGATAACTATGCAAGCTAAAATGCCATATATTTGATTTCAAATTCAAAAGACTTTTACTTTTCTTTTAAACCTGGTTTTTGAGGATATTTAAGAAAAAAAGTATTTTGTTTAACAACATCACTTGAGCACATTGGATGTCAAACATTTGGTAATTCTGACACACAGACATCAGAGGAAACCCGCTACATTTTCTTAAGGCAGTATGGGATCTTTTTAATATGCACTTTCCCACAAATAGGAAAGTGCATCCGACAGCCTTTGACCAGTTGTGGTGCACTGGTTGGAATGAGAAAAACCCAATCGGATGAATAGTTCCACTGAAGTGGTTCGATCCTGCTATGCAGTACCTCAAGAGAGCACTCAACCGACTGAGGTAAATGCCAGCCATGATATGTAAGAAACAGAACACTAAATTTGTGTTTGATGAAGTAAGTTTGTTATCTTACTAGCGGGCTAGGTGCGTTGTTATGGTGTCGACTCTCTCAGTCAGCCACTCTTTGTGCATCTTAACAAACTTGCCAGCCAGACGGGGGGTGCTCACTCCCCTACCTGAAACAATCACAAAATACTTTAAAGGAAAGGAATGTCAATGATATCTCAAAACATTTTAAACTATGGTTATTTTGTTACTTAGACAAAGTCTAGAGAAAGGAAGTAACTGGCTGCCACTATATAGGTTACTAGTCCTGAATAACAACATGGGATCTTTTATATGCACTCTTCCATAGACATGACAGTACATACCAATTCCATTGATGTATCAGGCAACACAAAGGCTTACAGTTAGCCCTATAACTGTCATAAATATAGAACAAACAGGTCTAAAAATTATCTGTCAGAACACTGTAGAACAGATATTGTGAATATTACAGAAAAAGTTCTTTTTTAAAAAGAAATTTCCTTCCATTCATGACCAGCCTCCATAAACATAGCTGTCAACATTCATAGGAGTTATCTATCTTGATTCTGTGAATGTTAAAAAAGTGGCAGAACAATAATTCTTCAAGAGGTTGTTTCACAGTACTCAAAGACAGCCCTGTAAAGAGCTACCTGATATTTACCTTTCCCGTGTACGACGACGTGATACACGCAGTCGGCGAGCAGTGACAGCTGCTGCTGTACGTCCGCGTGGAGTTCTAGTCGAACCATCTTCTGGATGTAGGTCAAGTCCTGCAACTTCAGCTTCAACAACCAAGCCAGAAGCTGCAATTCAAGCATTCAATTTTTATTTATTACATCAATGCCAGCATAGGACTATGGGGGTTGGACTTCTCTGCAGTGTGGAAGTATTCATAACGTGTCTACTGTTTTTAAAATGTCCTAGTTTCTACATAAAAAATATTTGTATGATACAACAGCTCATTCTGAGAGTACTGCTAAAGCAATACATGTCCCTTTTTAAGCCCAACAAATCTGTTTTATCTCCTAAATTCAAGGGCCATAACTATTTCCAATTTGTTTTATTTCCTAAAATCAAGCGCCATAACTATTTCCAAATGGGCATATAACCATGAAAGTCAAACGTGATCTGTAACTCTACATGATAAAGATATACACAAAGCCGACCTACTCTATCTAAAAACATTTGGCACGTTTCTGGAAACACTTTTTTTTTCAGACCTGGCAACAAATTTTCTATAAATGTTATGCGGAATCTATCCTACAGACTTGCCTGTAAACCGACACTGTCGTGAGCCGTAGTGACGCTTTCTTCTGTACACCGGTCCTGTAGCATGCTGAAGAGAACACACACTGGAGTCGACAGACACAGCACAGCGTTACTGAACTGGGTGATAACCATCTGCAGAGCCGTCGTTATGACTACCTTCAACGCTGTAACAAATACAAGGATAATAATCAAGACCAGGCCTCGATTATAAAACTTTTAAAGTCTAGACTCAAGACTCTAATAGAGTCTGAGAGACTTTAACGTCATGACAACACCATACAAATTGTATGTGTGAGACATCATTAGAGATTGAGTCTGGATTCTTAAAAAGGTATTGTAAGCACAGGCCCAGGACCCAGTTGCTCAAAGGTTGGTTAACTTGACCAAAGGTTAACAGAAATTTTCAAAAACAAGGACTAAATCAATACAAATAATACTGAAACACATATTTTGAATCTTCATTTAAAACAACGAAATGTATCTATACACTGTCAAATTTAAAGTTCATTTTGTATTTGTGCAAAAATAATTAAAAGGAAAATATCATACTAACGCAAGGTTAATTTAACCATGATTTGAACAACTGGACCCAGAGTTCCGCTGGCATCAGTAGCTTGAAGGATAACTAGGCCTGATACATTGAGGTCAAGGATGATTATATTGAAATGTAATGCAAAAACATTTAGTCTGTCATCAATTTCAGTACTTACACACTTTTTGACTGCACCTTGAAGGAACTGCATCCACCTGTGTACTTACCTACGGGCTTCCGCAGGTTAACGATCTGCTTCAGTCCTGGTGGGCAACCACACGGCAACTCATGGATCTTGGTAATAAGGGGATCAAGTTCGGCCGTTGCTGTTGGCAAACCAATCAGATACTCCAACACCGGTTCCAGAATACTGAATTATAACATCATGAATTAAAAAAAAAAAAAATTTTTAAATTAAAAATGAGTTTGGGAGCCCAATTCATAAAACTTTTTGATATGACAATTATATGAATAAAGACATGCAATGTTGCTTAAAACCTTGTAAGTCAGCTTGGTGATTTTGGTCCTTGATTCATATACTTATACTTAATTCCATTGAAAAGAAGGGTGGGACATAGTCCACTGATAAAGCCCCCGCTTGATGTGAGGTTGGTCTAGAATCGATCACCATTGGGCTATTTCTGGTTCTAGTGAAAGGCTGTGGTATGGGCTATCCTATCTGTTGGATGGTGCATATAAAAATATCCCTTGCTACTAATGAAAAAAGGAAGCGGGTTTCCTCTCTATGAATGTATGTCAAAATTACCCAATGATTGACATCTAATAGCTGATGATTAATAAATCAATTTGCTCTAGTGGTGTCATTAATCAAAATAAACTTTACCTTTCCATTGAAAAAGACACCACTTAAATCTGTAGTTGTAAAAAGGGTATAGGAATAAAATAATACATTTTACTGATTTTGTATAATTGGGTGAATTTTGACAGGCAATGAATAACCCCAAAATTGTATATAAGAGTTATTGTATGTTTTATATCAAGCTCAAACATGTGATAGTAATAACAACTGATGCGTTTTCAATGGAGTTCAGTATATCTGGGTTGAGGGGATTAAGCCTCTCTATTTGGATATAGCAGAAGAGCAAGTGATCTGCTCTTCTGATAATTCCAGGTGAGAAATTTCAAATAAGAAGAGTATGGTAACAACACATACTAATGCAAAATGATGCAAGGCAAGTGCAGAAAAACAACAATTCCATCTTTGAGTGAGCATGAGTCGAGTGAGCTCACCTCTCATGGAGAAGACTCATGATTCCCCCACCTCACCCCCACCCCATGTTACACTTATGTTTTCAAATGGCACGACTTGTATTTATGTAAAATTTAACACAATATCTAATAGAATTACTTTATGACAATCCAAATAATAATAATAATTTTATTTCAGATCATTGATTCATAGATCCATACATAATTATACATCACATACAAAACTGGTTACATGGTATACAGTAGTTTGTGCCAGCGATTTATATATACGGATTTGACATACACACTTGTACACCGCAGGTGGGCTGAAGAACCTATGTTTATTGTTCTACAATCTTCAAATAAGAATAATTTGACACATATTATATAATATACACTACAACAGCTGTAACAGTTACATGTTATACTACATCTATACGTTATTCATTGCCGAAACTTAGTAGCAATGTGAAGTTACTAATTCTACTAAAATACATAAAATATAAATAAAATAAAAACATAATAACCATACCTTTGAATGGAAGGCTCCAAAATTTTAAATATTAACTCTATCCAGAGTGGTGGCTGAAATATAAAACATCACACATTTCTGATGGGGCTCAGAGAATACTTGCAAGTACAGATAATAAAAAATGAACTACTGTACTCATGTATTGTGACTTGTACAAAACAAAAACCAAGACATGAGTAGCTGATAAATGAAACTACTTGAACCCTTCTCCCCAGATCTTTCATTGTCCATATAATTGTATTGTGGAAGCTGCCAAAGATAAACTGGAGAAAACTTGAGGTGAATTCTCTTTTATAGATACATTACCTGTCCTCAAACAAGTGCACACACACACACACATACACACCTCCCATATGGCTAGTAGCCTGGTCCGAACATCCCAAAAGCCATTGGGATGCACTTGTTTGGGGACACTATCCTGCCTGTGGGAAGCGCAAATAAAAGATCTCTTGCTGCCTGTTGTAAAAAGAGTAGCCTATGTGGCGACAGCGGGTTTCCTCTAAAAACAGTGTCAGAATGACCATATGTTTGACGTCCAATAGCCGATGATAAGATAAAAAATCAATGTGCTCTAGCGGCGTCGTTAAATAAAACAAACTTTACTTTTACTTTGTTTGGGGACAGGTAATGTTAAAAAGTAATATATTTAAATTTTTATATATTTTAAATATATGTTAATTTAATTTAGCAAATCAGATCTGACAGCAAAATTGAAATGCTGCAAAAAATTGAAGTGTTACAATAACAAAGAATAGGCAAAATGAAAACTACTTATTATGGTCTTTTATCTCTGGTATGTGAATGATAGGGTTCACTGGATTGGTTGTGGGGACCACTATAACTGCAAACTGGTGGAGAGGCCTTACAATAGACTCATGCCTGTTGGCGGATCCCAAAACCACATATTTAATGGTTAATAAATATTGTTTAAACCAACTCCAAACTGTCTGTCCTAATGATACTTTAATTGATCACTCTACAATTGTGCTCTGATATTAGTATCCGTTTTCAGAGCATAAGGAAATGCTACACAAGACACAAACAATACCTGGACATCTGGAGCAGCTCCACTCTTCAAATCCAATAGGTCCAATTCTTCTGTCCTACAATTAACAAAAGGCTAATTCAGAAGAGGTTTTTTTATTATTATTTATTGTTTGTTTGTTTGATTGATTATTTGCCTTCATAGAATATTTCTGGTCATTTGCAAATTAGTGCTACATGTAGTTAAATGAATAGGTCTATTGAAAATATAGTAAATACACTAAACTATTTCATATAACATGTCTAATTTGAAGGAAATGTTTTATTTAACTATGCACTCAACACATTATATTTACAGTTATATGATGTCGGATATATGGTTAAGGACCACACAGATATTAAGGGAGGAAACCGCTGTCGCCACTTCATGGGCTACTTTTTTCAATTAGCAGCAAGGGATCTTTTATATGCACCATCCCACAGACAGGATAGCACATACCACAGCCTTTGATATACCAGTCGTGGTGCACTGACTTGTCTAATTTGATGGCTCAATGATACAATTTTTGTTTAATTCTTAATGTCTATCGTTTTAATGTATTAGTCTAAGAGCATTTTAGGTAGTACTATACCAAATAACTTCCGGCTGGGTCAAAGTTCTAGGTGCACCGAACTTTTGATAGAGAAGTGAACACCACAAGTCCTGTGATTGGTTATAAATGTGAGTGTGTTGGTTGTACAAAATAATAGTTTCATCTGGGTAAAATAAATGTGCAATTTTATTTCATCTAGTACCAATGTGTCAGGTAGCCTTGTGCTTGAAACATGTATGGGGTACCTGTAAAAAAAAGTACTCAAATTTTGTGCGAAACTAGGGTAGTCATAGACGCTACCCGTTATCTCAGAAACGAGCAGCTTGACCCCCATTTTTTTCTGATTCACTTTAAGTGTAAGGGGTGGTAGTATTTATATCCGTGGCGTTTATGTCGGTTGATACGTTGCAGGTAGGAGTTTTAGCCGTATATGTTACTATTGTTGTCTATGGGATTTGATTTGGTAGTATACACCCTTTAAGAGCCCCTGTATTTTGTACATACAGAGATAACATGAAAAAAAACAATATGTAGTATTCAGGTTAATATGACAACTAATTTGAAAGTATTTTCTAGACACCCCAAGCAGAGTTAAAAAATAAAACTTTTAAAATCTCCCAGAATTAATTGTTATATTAGAGCTAGTGCACTTTTTAGAATTAATGTTATATGGTTATAGTGGTTACAGATAATAAACTTCTAACTGACATTATACCTTATTACTGGCATCAGCGTCTTTGCTAGAGCGTCTGGGAACTGCCGACACTGCTTCAAGATTCGCACAAGGACAGAGCACACTTCAACGGCAGTCTCTCTCCGGTGTTTATCAACCGGCGGTACAACCTTCTTAACCACCGCACCTGATTGGCTGCCCGAGCGACTAGATTTGTGTATCACTGCTTCTGATTGGTTAGAAATATCATTCATCTGGTGAATAACATCCATACTGCGAGTCAGGAGCAGAATGGGAAGTGTGTATTCTTTCATTATCAGGGCCTGGAAAATTAGATATAACTTGCAGAATCAAATTGGTGCTTGGTCGTTAGAAAGAAACAGGAATATTTGTTAATGAAACCTGTGTTATTTTAAATATAGTTATTTTGAACAGGGATAGGAATTAGTGAACTGTAAAAAAAGAGGAAATCCAGAGGGATCCTGGAAATTCTTGAAATCCTAGGTTAAAATCTGTGCCATTTGACACATTTTGGAGGAAAGGACGATTAAAATGCGAGGAAACGCAATGTTCCATGAGAGGAAAACAGCGGATCCGAGGAGAATTCCCACCCCTGTTTGAAACTTGGTTTATAGAATAATAGAGGAAACCTACTGCCACTGCATATAGCAAGAAGTGATCTTTTTGTATGAACTTTTTGACAGATACGATAGCACATACCAAGGCGTTTGATGTAACAGTCACGGGACACTGGTTGGGATAGGGGGGAACAACAGGTCCATGAAGGGCGTTTGATATTGAAACCCACTGCATCTTATGCGAGTGCTCTACCAAACCGCTATTGATGATAGGAGAATGGTACTCAGTAACTGAAAAGTAATGTCTACAGTTTCCCCAATCCCATTTTTAAAATAATACAGTGATAGTGGACAATCTTGGATCCTGTTAAGTCATTCACAGCCTTATATTGCCAATCATTTTAAATGTACATCTGCAACCCTCACCCAAATTCTGAATTCTCTATATATCAAAATCTCTGCTGATGGACTATTAGTCACAGAGCGTGTTATTATCCATGTTGTAATTTAAAAATTGCTATAAATCAACACTAAACTTTGATATTACTTTTGAACAGAGTGTTTGACAGTACACATTGTTGACTTTGGGCATCCATTTTTGTGAAAGACCAGGTAGCAATGAGGTTTCAGTTGCATGCTGTCATAATTCATGTGAATCAGTGCAGTAGGTTCGAATCCTGCCAATTGACAGTTGGTGTTTTTAAATATTGCAATATGCGTTTATTGACTAAATAAAACATGAGAAGATTGAAACCCTATTTACAAGAGTAGTGTGATAAACAAGGTGCTGACCTGCATCAGTTTCCCCCAGTCAGTCTCCGGCTGCCTGAACAGCAGTCTGATCTGCAGGTACAGGGCAACTGTCGTCTGCATGTCCTCGTAGCTGAAACACCAAGGAAGAAAGGAGTGTGTTATTTAACGAAAAAAAGGTTTTATTTAATGAAGCACTCAACACACTTTATTTACGGTTATATGGCGTCAAACATATTGTTAAAGACCACACATATAACGAGAGAGGAAACCCGCTGTCGCTACTTCATGAGCTACTCTTTTCGATTAGCAGCAAGGGATCTTTTGTATGCACCATACCACGGCCTTAAATATACCAGTCGTGGTGCACTGGTTGGAACCAGAAATAGTCCAATGAGCCCACTGATGGGGATCGATCCCAGACAGGCCACGCATATTTGATACTGTATTCATTGACACTGATATCTGACACTATATTCATTGACACTGATATTTGATACTGCATTCATTGACACTGGTTACATACTGTTTCCGAGTTAGCTGGAACATAGTATGATCTGCACAATACTACTTCATTGATACCCTATTGACACTGATATCTGATACTGTATTCTTTGACACTGATATCTGATACAGTATTCAATGACACTGATATCTGATACTGTATTCATTGACACTGATATTTGATACTGCATTCATTGACACTGGTTACATACTGTTTCCGAGTTAGCTGGAACATAGTATGATCTGCACAATACTACTTCATTGATACCCTATTGACACTGATATCTGATACTGTATTCTTTGAGACTGATATTTGATACTGTATTCAATGACACTGATATCTGATACTGTATTCATTGACACTGATATTTGATACTGCATTCATTGAAACTGGTTACATACTGTTTCCGAGTTAGCTGGAACATAGTATGATCTGCACAATACTACTCCATTGATACCCTATTGACACTGATATCTGATACTGTATTCTTTGAGACTGATATTTGATACTGTATTCAATAACACTGATATTTGATACTGTATTCATTGACACTGATATTTGATACTGCATTCATTGACACTGGTTACATACTGTTTTCGAGTTAGCTGGAACATAGTATGATCTGCACAATACTACTTCATTGATACCCTATTGACACTGATATCTGATACTGTATTCTTTGAGATTGATATTTGATACTGTATTCAATAACACTGATATCTGATACTGTATTCATTGACACTGATATTTGATACTGCATTTATTGACACTGATTACATACTGTTTCTGAATTAGCTGGAACATAGTATGATCTGCACAATAATACTTCATTGATACCCTATTGACACTGATATCTGATACTGTATTCTTTGACACTGATATCTGATACTGTATTCAATGACACTGATATCTGATACTGTATTCATTGACACTGATATTTGATACTGCATTCATTGACACTGGTTACATACTGTTTCCAAGTTAGCTGGAACATAGTATGATCTGCACAATACTACTTCTTTGATACCCTATTGACACTGATATCTGATACTGTATTCTTTGAGACTGATATTTGATACTGTATTCAGTAACACTGATATTTGATACTGTATTCATTGACACTGATATTTGATACTGCATTCATTGACACTGGTTACATACTGTTTCTGAGTTAGCTGGAACATAGTATGATCTGCACAATACTACTTCATTGATACCCTATTGACACTGATATCTGATACTGTATTCTTTGAGACTGATATCTGATACTGTATTCTTTGACACTGATATCTGATACTGTATTCAATGACACTGATATCTGATACTGTATTCATTGACACTGATATTTGATACTGCATTTATTGACACTGGTTACATACTGTTTCCGAGTTAGCTGGAACATAGTATGATCTGCACAATACTACTTCATTGATACCCTATTGACACTGATATCTGATACTGTATTCTTTGAGACTGATATTTGATACTGTATTCAATGACACTGATATCCGATACTGTATTCATTGACACTGATATTTGATACTGCATTCATTGACACTGATTACATACTGTTTCCGAGTTAGCTGGAACATAGTATGATCTGCACAATACTACTTCATTGATACCCTATTGACACTGATATCTGATACTGTATTCTTTGAGACTGATATTTGATACTGTATTCAATAACACTGATATTTGATACTGTATTCATTGACACTGATATTTGATACTGCATTCATTGACACTGTTTACATACTGTTTCCGAGTTAGCTGGAACATAGTATGATCTGCACAATACTACTTCATTGATACCCTATTGACACTGATATCTGATACTGTATTCTTTGAGACTGATATTTGATACTGTATTCAATAACACTGATATTTGATACTGTATTCACTGACACCGATATCTAATATTAATTGACACTGATATCTGATATTCATTGACACTGATATCTGATATTCACTGACACGGATATCTGATATTCACTGACACTGATATCTGATATTCACTGACACTGATATCTGATATTCATTGACACTGATATCTGATATTCACTGACACTGATATCTGATATTCATTGACACTGATATCTGATATTCATTGACACTGATATCTGATATTCACTAACACTGATATCTGATATTCATTGACACTGATATCTGATATTCATTGACACTGATATCTGATATTCACTGACACTGATATCTGATATTCATTGACACTGATATCTGATATTCACTGACACTGATATCCGATATTCATTGACACAGGGTACATACTGTTTCTGAGTTAGCTGGAAGAGAGCGGGTCTGATCCAGCAGAGCCACTGTGTGTTAGAGCCGTGGTAGGACGTCTCAAGATGAAGGGAGAAGTGATCGTCACTTTCCCGCCTGCGGCCATATCCTCGCTTGAATACTCTGAAAAATAAACACAAAGATAATATGTGATATAAAATTTATTTTTATGGCCATTTTGTTTTACCTCCATTCCTATTTTTCATAGTCTCTAACAACTTTTCACTCTTGCTGTGACTTCATTGACCAGCATTACTGGGTTTAAATTTTGACATTTTAATTTGTTATCATTAAATATGTAACAATAATATATAATATTATATATATATAATAGAAAACTTTGCCATTTTGTTAATAATTTAAAAAGTTACATAAATATTTTCTCTTTATCTTTGTATCTTTAAGATATTATAGAGCTACAAAATGTTATTAATGTCGGAAAAAAACCCTCAAAAAACCCACACAATTTTTAAGGCCTATCGGATTTTATAAATAGGTGGCTGGTAGCCTACCATTGAAAAATGTTGAGGTCAAGACCTGTAAAAGTGTGGATAAAATGCACAATGATAGCATGTGGTTGAAGAGTAACCAACCTGCAGAGTAAAAGAAAGAAGTGTTTTATTTAACGACGCACTCAACACATTTTGTTTACGGTTATATGGCATCAGATATATGGTTAAGAACCACACAGATTTTGAGAGGAAACCCGCTGTCGCCACTACATGGGCTACTCTTCCGATTAGCAGCAAGGGATCTTTTATTTGCGCTTCCCACAGGCAGGATAGCACAAACCATGGCCTTTGTTGAACCAGTTATGGATCACTGGTCGGTGCTTGTGGTTTACACCTACCCATTGAGCCTTGCGGAGCACTCACTCAGGGTTTGGAGTCGGTATCTCGATTAAAAATCCCATGCCTCGACTGGGATCCGAACCCAGTACCTACCAGCCTGTAGACCGATGGCCTGCCACGACGCCACCGAGGCCGGTCAACCTGCAGAGTATGTCAATGGGAGAAGACATGGCTGCCAGACAAGAAAAGAGAGATGAACACAGGTTGTGAATGCTGTAATGAGGTAAATCTGATAGAATGACCTACCTACAGAGTACATCAATGGGAGAAGACACAACTGCCAGACAAGAAAAGAGACACAGGTTGTGAATGCTGTAATGAGGTAAATCTGATAGAATGACCTATCTACAGAGTACATCAACGGGAGAAGAGAGTTGAACACAGGCTGTGAATGCTGTAATGAGGTAAATCTGATTGAATGACCTACCTACAGAGTACATCAATGGGAGAAGACACAACTGCCAGACAAGAAAAGAGAGTTGAACACAGGTTGTGAATGCTGTAATGAGGTAAATCTGATAGAATGACCTATCTACAGAGTACATCAACGGGAGAAGAGAGTTGAACACAGGCTGTGAATGCTGTAATGAGGTAAATCTGATTGAATGACCTACCTACAGAGTACATCAATGGGAGAAGACACAACTGCCAGACAAGAAAAGAGAGTTGAACACAGGTTGTGAATGCTGTAATGTGACAAATCTGATAGAATGACCTACCTACAGAGTACATCAATGGGAGAAGATACGATTGCCAGACAAGAAAAGAGAGTTCAACACAGGTTGTGAATGCTGTAATGAGGTAAATCTGATAGAATGCCCTACCTACAGAG
Organism: Gigantopelta aegis; assembly: GCF_016097555.1. Lineage (NCBI taxonomy): Eukaryota > Metazoa > Mollusca > Gastropoda > Neomphalida > Peltospiridae > Gigantopelta > Gigantopelta aegis. The sequence goes on from NC_054700.1 coordinate 49,596,397, forward strand.
TACATCAATGGGAGAAGACACGACTGCCAGACAAGAAAAGAGAGTTGAACACAGGTTGTGAATGCTGTAATGTGGCAAATCCGAGTGGCCGGGGTCGAGAAGTTTACTGATGGAGTCACAGGCGTCAAACAGAAACTCTTCAGTCGACAGAAGAACAGTCGTCAAGTCATACCTGAAATGTTACAGTAACAATCTTATTAGCAGAATTTTAAATTTTAAATTATGTATGAACAAAAATGACATGCACAAACTGTATGTCCATTAAATGTGGGCAACATGAGAGACACTGCAATGAAATTTAAAATAAGAATAAATATTTCAAGAAATGTTGTGGGTTTGGGTTTTTTTATTATTTCAAAATGTATGCTTCCCACTTAAAACATACTAAAAATGTGGATATTTTATCTACATTTTGGGACGGGGTTAAAACATTGGCATGGGGAGGGGAGTTAAAAACATACACTGGTATTAATCATCTCCACATAAGCTTTGTACACTCGTGAAAATATTCAGAATAACTGCGAACAGCCAGTGAATACAGTTTGTTTTGTTTAACGACACCACTAGCACACATTAATTAATTAATCATGAGCTTTTAAATGTCAAATATTTGGTAATTATGACTCGTAGTCATCAGAGGAAACCCATTACAGTTTTCCATTAGCAGGACAGGAAAGCACATACCACAGCCAGTTGTGAAGTACTGTCTGAAAGGAGGAAAAACCCAATCAGTTGAACGAATCCATCAAGGTGGTTTGACCCTGTGATGCAAGCACCTCAGACAACTGCTCAATTGACGGAGTTAAATCCCGTCATCGAACAGACACTAATTATCTATCATCGGCATATTTACCTGAACTGTTTGACTCGTCTGTAACTTGGTTTGACTCGCACGTACCGCTGTGTGATGACCAGTAGGGAATCATGGAGAACAGAGCTGAAAATACTTTGAGCAAGGCGTGGAGGACAAACTGACCACAGGTCAAACTGCAGTGACCTCAAGTGATAGTTCCACATCTGAATGGTGAACGAACATCTCTCGTCCTTCAATCAAAGTAAAACACATGACATTAAAAGTTACAAATGTGTTATCTCAAAGCAATTGAATATTTCTTAAAACCCATCAATTCCTTGGTATGAGCTAATACATGGTAAATATGACATGCAATTAACATTTTTGTTAAAAACACTACGTGATGCCACCACTTCATAGTCTACTCTCATCACTAATTTTGTTTATATATGTATATTCATGTTTATACAGATAAAACAGCAGGTGATGGAACAACACGCTAATGAGATGTGCCAGCACATTTTACCCTTCAGCTAGTTAATCATTACAGCTCTAGTCATATGGTGATTGAAATTTTGAACAATGTCACATGGTCACTGACATTCTCAACTATGTCACATGGTCAACATTCTCAACAATGTCACATGGTCAACATTCTCAACAATGTCACATGGTCAACATTCTCAACTATGTCACATGGTCAACCTTCTCAGCCACATTAAATGGTCAACATTCTCATGTATGTCATTTGGTTATCAACATTCTCAACTATGTGAACTGATCAACATTCTCAACTATGTCACTTGGTCGACATTCTGAACCATGTCACATGGTCAACATTCCTAACTGTGTCATATGGTCAACATTCTCAACTATATCATATGGTCATCAACATTCTCAATCAAGTAACATGGTCCACATTATCAACTATGTTACATGATCATCAACATTCTGCACACACCTCATAGAAATCCTTGGGGTCTGCCCAGTTATTTCCCTCTGCATCATGTAGCACACTGGTGGACACGAGTTGTTTGTGCAGCTCAACAATCTGCTTAGTAAATGCATCGATCAGTTCCACAGACTGCTTGTGGAGAATCGCAAACGGCCTTTTACTACAAATATTATAACATGGATGAATTGATAAATGAAAGAATAAATGAATGAATGAATGAATGAGCAAACGAAAGACAGACCAAATGAATGAGAGTGTGAGCAGTTGAAGACAGATTATATAACCAAAATGAGTACTGAAATGTAGGCTCTTAAGCCAGATTAAAGTAAATGATTTGAGACATGAACTTCAAGGAGTTGTGTAAAACAGGGTTTTTACATCTGACCAGTTATCATCAATTAATGTTATTTGTATATATTGTTTTATTTAACTGATTTCTGCAGCTATCGTTTTTTTCCCACATACATGTATTAAAATGTGAATTTCATCTATTATACCTTCATGATCAGTGGCATGGAACTTCCAGAACACTGAAGACGTATGACTGTTTAATCAAGGTCCTTGCTTAATAAAGGTGACCAAATTCTACAGGTTTAAATATATTAACAGACAAACATACAAAACGTGGATACCGACAACTGAAGAATCTTTTCTTTCTTTTTTTTCGTAGTAAGTGTGAATGTTTACTGTGTATGACATACCCGCCTTCTTCCTGGAATAGAAGTTTCTCGTAATGCACCAGATGGTTGCGAATGTACACGACACTGGACAGAAACACGTACAGACAGCTGACAGGGGCGAGACTCGGGATGTCTTTAGACAACTGTTGATGACAAAAACAAAACAATGGAAGTTAACGTTTTGTTTTACTACACCACTAGAGCACATTGATTTATTAATTCACAGCTATGATATGTCAAATATCTTTTATATGCACTATCCCACAGACAGGGTAGCACATACCACGGCTTTTGATATACCAGTCATGGCGCACCAGCTGGAACAAGAAATAGCAGAGGATCTATCCCACACAGACTGTGCATCAGGCGAGCACGTTACCACTGGGCTACATCCCGCCCCAATAAAAGAACTTTTGATACGGGGTCAAAGTAATAACAAATGTGAATTTATTGGGATTTTTTTGTTTTAACATTGCATTATTGAGGGTATGTTATAACTACTTTCATCATACATCTTTTATTTAGGTCTTATGAGAAAATCTTATATGTTTCAAGGGTGGAATATCAGAATTAAAATTTAGAAAAAGGAAAGAAATGTCTCTTTTTTTATTAGTCTATATGTATCAGTTTAACTAGGTGTCAAACACATCTTCTAAACTCCAAAATGATTGAAACACATGGCAAAAGTTGACAGCACAATAACAAACCACACTGATTACCTTTGTGAAATGCATATTGAAGTTTTTAATGGCCAGGCTGACAGTGTCTACGAACACCATTTTCACAGAGTGTAGACATCCGTCATTTCCCGCGTGAGCCAGAGGCAGCAGTCTGGTCGCTTCATCAAAGAAGTCAAGTACAGCCTAAAAAACATTAATCAGAAGTATTAATTCAATCAGATGAAATATGAAGAAAACCCAAATTAATATATTTATCTAACATATGAACTTTTTAGGACATGTGTCAAATTAAAGATAAAAATGTATGTCCTTACAGTCAGAAATAATAATAATAAAGGACAAACTTTTATTCAGTTGAATTAAATGTTTCATCTGCCATAATAAAAAGTGTGCAATTGATTGAAAAGATATTTTATTGCATATAATATAAAAGGATTGGGTACAATTTATCCAACTTATGAGGTCCTCTGCTCTGAGATAAACATCTACACACAAACACAAACTGAAGTTTAACGTTAAAAAATAACTTGACATAAAAATAAATGTAAGAATTGACGTTACCACCAATGCCACTGGAAAAATAACTTTTATAGTGGTGAGATACTTTTTGAGTCATTGTGAAAAATAGATGTCATTTGAAAATGCAAATCTTCACAATGAGTGTAATCATATATACATATAATGGATCATAACTATATTAACATGGTGCTTAATTCTTTCATCGCTTCTTCTGACTGTTTCTACCTTTGACACAACTTTAGGATAATCCAGTTTTCCTCCGTGCAGTAATTTGTCGACCGGTCTCGTTTCAACCGAATTGGACTTTTCCCACTCTATAATTTCACAGTGCAGACCGTTCTTCATGAGCATGTGGAGCATGTCTTCCGCGATGCGTGACAGGTCGGAGGAAATCTTTTTGAAGATCAGTCTCCAGTCCCAGTGTAAACGATCTTCCGTTTTCATCCTTTCAATAACTAGGAAGAAGTAGGAAATGTTTTATTTAAAAATGCACTCAACACATTGTATTTACAGTTATATGGCGTCAGACATATGGTTAAGGACCACACAGATATTGAGAGAGGAAACCCGCTGTTGCCACTTCATGGGCTACTCTTTTCGATTTGCAGCAGGGGATCTTTTATATGCACCATCCCAGACAGGATAGTACATACCAGGCCTTTGTTACACCAGTTGTGGAGCACTGGCTGGAATGAGAAATAGCCCAATGTGTCCACCGATGGGGATCGATCCTAGACTGACCGTGCATCAAGCGAACACTTTACCACTGGGCTACGTCCTGCCCCTCAATAACTAGGAAAACAATTAACACATGTAATTTAACCCTTTCCTACTATAGAACGGGAAATCCCGTTAAAAAAAAATCAACGTTCAGACTACAGAACGGGAAATCCCATTGTGTGTTTTCAGTTTGTATTTACCACCAAATTTGTCACAGGTTGACATGCGCAATAGAGGCAGTGCTAACAACAACATCCTGTAGAAGTGTTACATGGTTTGCCGTGAGAATGTGCTCATTTGTTCGGAACTTTTCAGCCTATTTGGTATAAGTGTTCTGTTAACTACAATGGCGACATCAATTTTCTATAATACGACCTTCACGGAAAATTAACGCCATAGTGATGTTTTATCGTAATGTAACAGTGATAATTCCGTTGGAATTCCACTAGCTGAAATACTATCACGAATTCAAGATGACATACCACTTTAGAGATTTGCACGTGGTCGGAAAGATTTTCTAAATGGGTTTATTCATTTACACATTTTTATAGAAATTTGGTATGTTTTTATAATCAGTGATTTTGTTTAATATACCTCTATATATGTATAATAATGAGCTCCTTCTCATAGAAAATTGATTTACGTTTACAAATATGCTTGAACCAGTCTTCTACTATGAATAATAAATAAGTTATCATCAAAAAACCATCTGTAAATTTATTCTTTATTTAACTGTCAAATATATCAATTCCTGGGGCACTTTGAAGACAATAGTTAACGAGTCTGAAAGGGTTAAATATAGTCAAACCTTCTCCAGCAGCAAGCTTTATTAAGAGGCCACAGTTCTTATTCTCCCAAATCATCTAATATAGTATAAACTGACCTGTATTAAGCAGCCGCCTGTGTTAAGAGGCCACAATTTTATTCTTCTAAATCATCTCATTAAAATAGTATAAACTGACCTGTATTAAGCAGCCACCTGTGTTAAGAGACCACATTTGTATAGTACCAAATCATCTAATATAGTATAAACTGACCTGTATTAAGCAGTCACCTGTGTTAACAGACCACATTTGTACAGTACCAAATCATCTAATATAGTATAAATTGACCTGTATTAGGCAGCCACATTACTTAAAAAGCCACCTTTTGATTGTTACTTTGGTGGCTATAGATGTAAAAGAAGTTCAATGATCTTATTTTTAATACTCATAAAAAATCATTTCTATTTAAATAGTGTTAATAATTCTAGGCTTAAAGCATTTAGTAAGACGAAGTAACTAACTTTCTTGTTTAATACGTCCTCTCACAATCCCTTTAGGCTTAAAGCATTTAGTAAGATGAAGTAACTAACTTTCTTGTTTAATAAGTCCTCTCACAATCCTTTTAGGCTTAAAGCATTTAGTAAGACGAAGTAACTAACTTGTTTAATACGTCCTCTCACAATCCCTTTAGGCTTAAAGCATTCAGTAAGACGAAGTAACTAACTTGTTTAATGCGTCCTCTCACAATCCCTTTAGGCTTAAAGCATTCAGTAAGACGAAGTAACTAACTTGTTTAATGCGTCCTCTCACAATCCCTTTAGGCTTAAAGCATTTAGTAAGACGAAGTAACTAACTTGTTTAATGCGTCCTCTCACAATCCTTTTAGGCTTAAAGCATTTAGTAAGACGAAGTAACTAACTTGTTTAATACGTCCTCTCACAATCCCTTTAGGCTTAAAGCATTCAGTAAGACGAAGTAACTAACTTGTTTAATGCGTCCTCTCACAATCCCTTTAGGCTTAAAGCATTCAGTAAGACGAAGTAACTAACTTGTTTAATGCGTCCTCTCACAATCCCTTTAGGCTTAAAGCATTTAATAAGACGAAGTAACTAACTTCTTTAATACGTCCTCTCACAATCCCTTTAGGCTTAAAGCATTTAGTAAGACAAATTAACTTTCTTTTTTAATACATCCTCTCACAATCCCTTTAGGCTTAAAGCATTTAGTAAGACGAAGTAACTAACTTGTTTAATACATCCTCTCACAATCCCTTTAGGCTTAAAGCATTTAGTAAGACGAAGTAACTTTCTTTTTTAATACATCCTCTCACAATCCCTTTAGGCTTAAAGCATTTAGTAAGATAAATTAACTTTCTTTTTTAATACATCCTCTCACAATCCCTTTAGGCTTAAAGCATTTAGTAAGACGAAGTAACTAACTTGTTTAATACATCCTCTCACAATCCCTTTAGGCTTAAAGCATTTAGTAAGATAAATTAACTTTCTTTTTTAATACATCCTCTCACAATCCCTTTAGGCTTAAAGCATTTAGTAAGATGAAGTAACTTTCTTTTTTAATACATCCTCTCACAATCCCTTTGAGTCTCTCTTCATTCTCTGTCTAAATATATGTCTCTCTCTTTCCTCCCTCCCCCTCCCACATCTCTCTTTTTGGGAAAAAAACAAAAAACAACAACAACAAAACACAAGAAATTAATATGCTGCAGAAAAAGTGAATCGTGTCTAAATCTCTTTCCCTGTTCCTTCCCCCACGTCCCTCTCTACTCCAGAGATGTGAGAGGGGCTGGAACAAAACAGCTTATGGCGGTTGGGGTCCAGGGGCCGCTCAAGGGCCACTGAAGGAAAATTGTTGTTTGCAACCCCTGGAACTGCCAAAAATTGCATTAAATGCTAACAAATCTAAACTGGTTATAACTTATAATATAAGACACACACCATAAACTTGAAACCCTGAAAACATGCAAATAAACCTTGTGTGGTCAACAGTATTGAACATCATGTTTTTGGTTTTTTAGACGAAATGGAAAAGCGCTTTTACACATTTCTGCATAGCTCTCATAATATCCTTGCTACTCTTTTTGGAAGAAACTGATATGCTACAGAAAACATGAATCTATTTTTGTATACATCTGACACAACACAGTACACAGTGTCTCTAAACATGAAGTACCTCTTGGTGTGGGTGTAATGTTTCCTATCAGAGATGCCAGTGACGGGGTGCTAGACACGTTAATGTTTGTGTCACTGTTGCTTTGGCTGCCAAGATTCACCGAATGTCGTTCTAACTCTGGACTTGAACTAGGTTTCAAAACACCTGTAAAACATCAAATGTAGTGCAACATAAGAATTTCAGTCATGAGAGAATCAATTATCAAATTCATCAACCAAGAAGTTGTGGTTTTAAACCATATTTTTAAAATGTGATACAATCTTGAATAGTATTCTGAAATAAAGTACTGGGTATGTAAAATCAAATTAGTTTGAATACAATGTAGTATGCTGATTTAACACATTTATATTAATATACACATTACAGAGACATGTACATATATTAGCATGGAGGTTTTTTTTAACTTATCAACAGTAAATTTTAAGTACTTTCTTAAATGGACAGACCCTAGTTTTTAAACAGTAAGGCATATTTTTCACTATTAGAGCTGTTTATGATCACTGAAATCAAACATTACTTATATTTTATTGTTTAGATTATCCGATTCCATACAACCAAAGTTTTTCTGTTCATCCTGGTGTTTCTAATACCACAAAATGGATTTTTCATATTTTGAAGGCGCAATATTCAAGGTTGAAAATTAACATAAAAACAATGGTAGCCAGTACGGCCAGTTGAAAACAAATCTTACTGGCCCTTCTCAAATTCAACTAGTCCTCCACTGTAATTTAAATGCACAGCCAAAATCAAGACTAGAATATTCTTTGTTGAATAATAATCATGTGCTCACCGTATATAGTCTGTTTCCTTCAAAAGGAAACCGGTGAATTAGCATGTAACTTCATAATGAATACAGTTAAAACTCATATAAAAACATGTTACAAAGTTTTAAACCCATACCATCTCAAATAAAAAAAATTGAAAAAAAAGATAAAGAAATCCAGTATAAATTAAAATAATTTGTTACAAATTACCATTAAATTATGATGATTAAATCTCATTTTTAATACAGGGGTGAAAACAAAAGCCAAGGTATACAGTTTGACTTGCATTGTCTCTGAAGTAATAACAAATAATGCAATACAAAGAGAATAAAGGTAGAACTGCGCGTGCTTTAGTATATAAACCTAGTTTCGGTGTGGCAGTCCTCTTTGTGGCGATGCAAGAAGGGGTACAATCTCCAGTATCGGATTTCCTCGGGAATAGACGAAGCACACACACGTGTGCGTTTAATTTGGATATTACAAATGCTACATTAGTAGGCTACTAATAAAATAAATATCAAAAGAAAAATAAATCTGTAAAAAAAAAACAACATTTTACCAAAATATACTATGTACTTAGTTATTATATTACAAAGCATAATGGTGTACTTATTGTTTATTACAGTAATATTTGGACAGTTATGTCATTATGCAAGTCTTGCTGTCAAGACTTTAGATCGATATGTTCTTATTTAATACAAATCGCTTAAATTTAAAACAATATCGACAACGACAATCAGTTAACGGTCCTTTGGAATAAGTCCTGGGTTGTAGTAATGGAACAGGTAATTGTTATTTGTATATATATGTGCATACGCTCACATTAATGTGAGTTAAAACTACAAGATAGATTTTGATTTTGTCCCAGAATAATTTAAGCTAATTAAATATGATTCCTTTTTACTATAACATTGAATAACAATTGTCAAATAGTAGCTCTACTAGATAATTATGGCGTATCCAGTCCATTCTTATAAGCTGATGACTTCTAGATTTAAAAAATACATGCAATGTCTTCAATATGTTTTGAGCTCTATTTTCAGGAGACCCGACCCAAAGCCACAGAAGCTGAATCTGGCGCTGTTAAAATATACATGTAGAGCATGTTCTATGTCTTCTTCTGCTGTAGTTCGCGCCAACACAGACGCGATGTGATTTGTCACATTCGATTCAGTTTCAGTGTCTGTTTTTTAACTGGTACCACACTCACCAGACCCTAATATCGATGGTTGCCTGACAGACTACCTTGGTAAAATTCTTAGTCGCCCATAGCCAATATCAACCCTGAATATTAGCGCAAGTTTTATTTAAACACTATTTATTACTGTTAAAATACTTGTTCAGTACATTTTATGATTGACAAACAGGCAAATAAAATCTTTAGTGTGAAAGCCCAATACTATGACAGCATACAAGCCCAACCCGGATTTGTTTTCACTTCCACATTTTAACAAACTGTGATGTTTACTTCCATTTTTTAAACACGTGTATTGCTTTCATAACCAGCACTTATGAAACAAAACCATATAAAACTTTGTATTGTTTATTATGTAATATATTGTCTTTACTTTGATACTGCTTCTTGGTATACAGTTTTAAGTATCGCATTGTTACTACTATAGTCCCGTGCAGTGGAAACTAACAAGGTCTCGGATCTGACTGAACGAGACTACTAATCTTTTTTAAATGTCCAATTTCCGTCAGCCTTTACTTTCACATGGAATTTATTTTTACAAATTTTATTCAAACACGAAAATAAATTCCAAGTGAAAATAAAGTATTTTACAGTATGCATCTGAGAAGTAACAGTTGTGGAGTCTCGTTTTAGTCTATTTTTAAGGGTATTTCAATGTCACAGGCTCTTGTTTTACTCTGTTGTATCCAACTTTGTTATTAACCAAACTTAATGTCCATTTTTAAGGGTTGAAACTAGGATCTAGGTGAAAAATATGCCTTAGTGAACATTTAAAAACAAGGGTCTGTCCTTTTAATACAAATTATGGTTTTAATGTTAAATTTTGACAAGTTCAAATTCTATCCATGCTATTTTTATTGTTTAAAGGAAAGGAATATTGAACAACTTGTCATCATATTTTTAAATTATGGCTATTTAGTATCTAACATGGTTATGTCAATACTTGGGTCTAGATAATGAGAAAGAAAATCTACTACCACCACATACATGCAGGCCACTCAGACTGAAAAGCATCACTGAATCTAAAATTTGTTTTGTTTAATGAAATCACTAAGAGTACATTGATGTAAAACATTTGGTAATTCTGACATAGTCTTCCGAGGAAGCTTGCAACTATTTTTCATTAGCAACAAGGCATCTTTTGTATGCACTTTCGGATTACCATAGACAGGACAGTACATACTTCGGCTTTTGATATACCAGTACCAGTTTCAATGCATTTGTTATATGCAATTTCCCACAAACAGAGCAGTGCATACAACAAAATTGGCCTTTGATATATCAGTTATGATTTGGTTGGAAAAGATCTGTGTCCATTAATGACAGTTGATCCTATGACCTATCATACCTCAATTGAGGACTCAACCACTCAGCTATATCAGGAACCAGGCTTCATAGCCTTAAAGACAAAACAAATTCAAAGACTTTCACCTGCCATTTTCAAAGACTTTTAAAGACTTTTACATAGTGGTCAAAGACAATAAAATGCAAAAAAAATACCCAACTAGTTTGTTTACCTTGCTGTCCATGGCAAAAGATTTGAGCTGTTTTACATGCATGACAGATTAAACCGTTTAACTGGTAAATATCAAGTGCACGCAGCTGTAAAAGATATCAACATTGCTTTGGCTACGATTTGTGAGAATTTAAAGACCTAAAAATCTTTTTTTTAAATTCAAAGACTTTGAAGGAATTTAAAGACCGCTATGAACCCTGGTAACTGTCATATGTTAAGGCTCGCAATAACCACCAATTAAAACAATGTGCACTGAGATGTCAAACAACTCCCATTCATTACTGAACAGAGGGTTCCCCCACCCACCAAGAGAATGAGAATGTGAGGGCGTCTCTCTCTTTAATAATCCAAAAACAACTTCTTTCCTTTCTTGTTATGTTTGGTTCTTTCAAGTTTTCAGCACAACAAAGAAAACCTCATACCTCTCAAACTGCCTTTGCGTTTCTTTTTCTGCCCCGATATACCAGCAACATTCCACGACGAGTTCTTCAACAAGGTGAAAATATGATTTTCAATGTGCAGGAACGACAGCACTATCTCCAGCAGGGAGTCCACACATGCCTTTGGCATTGCCATGTTGCTCAGCAACGAACCCTCCTGGGGCCCTTGGTTGCTGTGGAGACTGTTGCCACGGACACCAGCAATGGCAATCATGCTGTCGAGAGACTGCGCCTGGCCCTTCAGGAGACTGACTGCGCTGTTGACGCTGATTCCCAGCTCACTCTGAGACTGCGAGAACGACTTGCTCTTGGCATCGGCGATTTCATCGGAGATTTCCTCCACCAAGAGAGTCATCTCGTCAGAGTACTTCTCCAGATAGAGATCGTGCAGCGACTTGAAGACGTTGGTGACCTTGGTGAACATGCCCGTGTTGAGGACGAGGAAGTCCTCGTCGATCATGCTGCTGATGAGATCGGCCATGGCGCTGCAGTGTCTCGACAACAGATAGTTCACCTGCTCCGTCTCAGCCACCATCTCACTGAGCTGTTTCTGCAACTCCTGAGTCCGCACGCCTCTGTAGCAGTGCCAGGCGTCCTCATCAGTCGCTATCACACGCAGGCTTTGCAGAAAGTGGAGTCGTTGACTCGTCACGACATTAGAAGGATCGTCAGATTTCGTCAGCGGGAGCTGGGACAGGCGAGAAACGAAGTGTTTCTTCAGATGCTCGGCGATTCGGTTCCACTTCTGTTCTATGACCTGGTCACTGCTGTCTACCACCATGTTGATCGATGCCATCGACATGACGGTGGGGTCGATGCCAGAGTTACGCAGTGGTAGTAGCAGGCCCTCGTCAGAAGACAGAGACAGGATTTCTTGTAGAACTGCTTCTTCACTTCCCGGACACTGCTCCAGTGTCTTGTACTGTAAACAGGTAAACAAATTGTGTTAAAACTGTACTGATCAAATGTCAGTATGTAGTAAAAGAAACAACTGTTTTTATAACATACTTAGATTCTTATTGATTTTTTTTTTAAAGTGAAGCTAAAGTAATAAAACAAGTAAATAAAATAACAATAGAAATATTTAGTAAAAAAATTAATAAGTAAATTTCTGGATTGTATTTTATAAAAAAAATAAAAATAATAATAAAAATAAATAATAAATTTGGTACCAAAACTTTACGATTATGAATTATCTTTTAACTTATTATTTAATAAGACTATTTTGTTGTCTGACTGGATTTGAGAACAGAATAATTTAAAAAGAAAATAAAGCTTAAACATCAAATGACAAAATGAATGAACTACACAAATTTACAATGCTTAACACCTACATTAAAAAAACTAGGATTTGTAAATTCACCCCAGTCAAAGTAGCTGTGAAAGTCACATTCATAAAAGACATAATTATATGAACAAAACATTCCAGAAATAAAATCTCCAGAGAGGCAAAAACAGATATGATGGTCAGACCAAAGAAACTGTATGGAAGGAAGGAAATGTTTTATTTAACGACACATTTTATTTATGGTTATATGGTGTCATACATATGGTTAAGGACCACACAGATATTGAGAGAGGAAATCCGCTGTCGCCACTTCATGGGCCACTCTTTTCAATTAGCAGCGAAGGATCTTTTATATGCACCATCCCACAGACAGGATAAAACATACCACAGCCTTTGATATACCAGTCGTGGTGCACTGGCTGGAATGAGAAATAGCCCAATGGGCTCACCGACGGGAAACTTTATGGAGCTGTAATAAATATAAACCAATGAACTCAAAACAAAAAAAATGCATAGATTTGAAAACATTATCAGGGATGTTTACAAAAACAATTTTAAATTTTGATTGTAAACTTATGTTTTATTTCACCGTCCTAACATTTAAACTCACAAGATATGAAAGCATGGCGGTGACATCCTCAATCTCAGGGTCGTAGCACGAGTCTTTCTCCAACACATGACTGTTCAGCATGTGCGCGAGGCCCTCTTTGGGTGTGGAGAAATCTTTACTTCCAGGCAGATCATTGGTGAACTTCAAAATAGACTTCAGACAATTGTCCAACCTACAAATCAAAAAACTTCTAGGTTAAAACTGGGTTCTTACACTTGAAAAAACATAAAATTCAAGAATATTTCCAGAACATTTTAAAATTTCTCCAGGACATGAAATGTTCAGTCAGTGACTGTTTTCATAACAAATTGTTGTCTGAATTTAGACAGATTATGAGGGCAACAAAAGTGAAAATGCGAAAAAATAAAGCACTGAAATTTTAGCCTAAGTTTCCAGGACACAACAAAATTTAATGTTGGATAAAGTTTGTATAATAAAAAGTTTTTATTAAAATCACAAAATTCAAGGACATTTCAGGATTTCCAGGATGCGTAAGAACCATGGAAAAGTGACCGTGTCCCCCTTCCTACAATCACCCACTAATCTAAACAGCTGCCTGCTTTAAGAATGGTAGACTTTGGACCTGCATATATGAAAAAAATACTGAAGATTGAAATCAAAAGGAACCAATTTCTTTCATATGTCTTAAAAGTTTGTTTTCTTTAACGACACCACTAAAGCACATTGATTTATTAGTCATTGGCTATTGGATGTCAAACATTTGGTAATTTTGACATGTAGTCTTAGAGAGGAAACCTGCTACATTTTTCTATTAGTAGCAAGGGATCTTTTATATGCACCATCCCAGACACAACCTTTAAATTTTGATAAAATGATGGTGCACTTGCAGGAACGAGAAATAGCTAAATGGACCCACTGATGGGGACTGATCCCAAACTGACCATACATCAAGCAAGTGTTTTACAAATGGGATATGTCCCATCCTTCATTCATATGTCTTACTATTGCAAAAGTTTGTATTAATTAATATTGCATAAGCATACAGAAACACCCCATAACTTTGAATGTAGAACACAAACTCATATAGGAACCAAAGGGATGCTATTGCTACCTCCTTCACACTTGAGGATCAGACTTATCTTGTTATACATACAATGATAAGAGGACTATTTTGATACATACTGAACATTGTCATCTAAAATATTGCTATGGAGTGGGGTTTTCTCTTTTCTTTTTTTTAAATTATAAATCTAGTATTTACATGAACATTACATGGGTCAGAAGGGGAACCAGACGTTTCGCCCCCCAGCCAGTTCGCCCCACTTTGTGCCAGTTCGCCCCATATGCCAGTTCGCCCCCCGTCTTACGCCAGTTCACCCCCACCCCAAATGCATATTTTTGAAAGAGGAAGAACAGCTATGACAGATTTCGCAAAGACAAATAAAAAAACTAAATCAGGTAAGTATAATTGGTTTAAACACGTTCTTAAAATGAAAGGTGAAACGTAGGGGAGGTGAGTTTGAGGTGGGCAGGATTTAAAATAAACCCAATCAGTAAATACGTAAGAGAAGAAGGAACGGTATTCACAAGTTATCACGCTATACATATATCGGCGTAATCATGGTACTTTGATGTCGGTTGAAGGTGTTTGTCGCTTTGATTTGTAATGACAACGTGGCCTCATCTTGATATTCACTGTAGCCTTTGTTCTACCTGTAATTGTTATAACAAGTTTAAAACACACACACACCTGTGGTCAAGTGAACCGTAATAGTGCATTAATTACTTAATCCTTCGAAAACAAGGATGAACTTAGGTTATATTTAAACAAACCCAAGCCAATTGAGTAATTGAGATTAAGTTTCTTAACGATGCGAAATGGCATAAAACCCGTATCCCTGGTGAATGCAATTCATTAGCACTAGTGAATTTTATTGCAAAATGGCGGAATCTTGCATCACATGCCTTTGCACTGTGCGCCCACGCCAGGAAGCTCTTCAATGTGACACTTGCAACAGATGGAATCACCGAGTTTGCGGGACAGGTAAACATTCTTTTTATTTACATGTCTTGTGATCAATATATATATATATATATATGCGGTTAAATAAAATGCCGCATCAAATTCGCTATAATGGTTCTGTATCGTTAGCTAATACAACATATTACTAAATGTTACGATATACAATTTATGTTATTTTATTTTATCAATTCCATCATTTCCATAGGAGTGTCAAGGATTATGTACAGAGAGGTAGTCCGTGGAATAAGCCAGATAAGACTGGTGGTGTAATGAATGCGGTGTTTCCGACGATGCTTCCCGCGATGACGGTGACAATGACGGCGATGAGGCTGACGGTAGAACACCTGATGATACGTCTTTTGACGTATCCCATCGATCATTTACTCGACCAGAGCTAGTAATGGAGAAGTAAGATTTATTCAGTTATTCAATTCTGGTCGGTATAAATTATGTTCATATCAAGTATTCATTTAAGTGCTGTTATATTTACTTATTTATTTCACTTAATGATTATGTAGTAATTTCAGTGCCTTTTTTTTTGTTTTGTTCTATGGAAGAACATCCCCGAATTGACATTGGCATCGATGATGAGGAGCCATCTACGCTAACGTTCCAAATTATAGATTACGGAACCAAACGAAACAGAAAGAAATTGACAGATTCCAGTGGACATGGCTACAACATAAAGGTAAATGTTTTATTTTTTAAAGGAAACATGAAATCATTTTCATCTTTCAAATATATATATTGCTTCAGTTGCTTCTTTTATTAACTGTTTAAATACTTTAGTTAAGGATACATGCAATTACTGATATGTATATGGGTGTATGTTTTCAGCGCACACGAAATGAAAAAACAGATTGGCAGTGCACCGTCAGAAGCAAAATAATGAGATGTCCAGCTACAGTTGTACAGTATGGCGAGCAATTCGTGGCAGGACCATCCAAACATTGTCACCCTGCCGCTCCTGGCTTGGACATTACGGTTAAAATTAAAGCGGAGGTATTTAAAACAAATTTTTTTTATATTCATCTCTATATATTTAGATGGAATATATGCATAATATCTGCAATAAAACCTTTATGAATTAACATTAACATTTGTTTTACATCTGTTTCAGATAAAGAAGAAAGCCATGGATCATGTGTTCATGCCGGCTGGTACTATTGTAGACGATACCCTTCTACAACTTGGAGATCCCGATGCTCCCGAAACAAGTCGCCCTAAACAGGAGAATCTACTGCGAATGGTCAACTGCACCAGACAACGTCTGCGTCCTGATGATCCAACATATCTGGACTTTGCGGTATGTGGCAGATGAATCAATTCTCACACACTCACACTCTTCTTAATGTAATTTATTGCACTATATATCATTATTTAATGTATATCTTATAGAACCTATGTTACGATTTTTTTTTTACAGCTAGACAATACTTTCATTCCTGACGAGTTCCTGAAAGCCGACGTACATATTGAAGGTCAGCGACACTTGATATTAGCAACAGATCGACAGCTGGAAATGCTTTCAGAAGCCAAAACCTGGTACTTGGATGGAACGTTCAAAGTAGTCCGACGGCCATTCTACCAACTATTTAGTATCCATGCCTTCATCAGATCCGGGGATGTTATGAAGCAAGTGCCTCTCGCGTTCTGCATCATGTCCAGGAGGCGAAAATGCGATTACAAGAAGGTAAATTATACTCTTTTTTTTTTAATGTAAGTACAATATTATAATAGTATTTCATTATTTATTTGCGACTACTTGAGTATATATAATACTGTAGTTGAGGATATACTTTTTTTATATATCAGATTCTGAAGAAACTGAAACGGCGTCTTCCTGGAGATCCAAAGGTTGAGGTCATGGTTACAGACTTCGAAAGCGCAGTGTGGAAGGCCTTTTCCAGTGTCTTTCCGGCTGTACAGATCCGTGGATGCGGCTTTCACTAGGCGCAGGCCGTGAACCGAAAAGTAGGAGAACTTGGACTACAGGTATAAATATTTTATCTTCGAAATGATGCATCTTTAGAAATATATATATATATACATACATATTACGAAACGCCAATTTAATAAGTATGCATTTAATTTCAGGTTGCTTACAGGAATGACGATAGCGTTCACAAGTTTATACGACAAGCAATGGCGCTGAATTTCCTTCCCGCGGAACACATCCGCCCTGCATTCAGGAAGCTCCGCGAGAGAGTGGGTACGGCTCCAGCCCTGAATAATCTTCTCGAATACATACAAGGGACATGGCTGAACAGTAAGATATGGACACCAGAGACATGGTCTGTGTTTCAGCAGCCCATAAGAACTAATAACGACGTGGAGGGGTGGCACAGACGCCTGAACGTAAAGTCTGGCGATACAAAGGTAACTATTGGATTCGATGACAGTTACACAAGTTTGTCCATATATTGCTAGCTATATTATTATTATTGTTGTTGTTATTGTTTAACGACACCCCAGAACATGGTAACATTATTGATAAAACTACTCTTTTGTAGTGGGCTCTTGTTATACACCTTTTTATTTTATTTTTTCAGCAATCACTGTACACATTGATTGAGCTGCTACATAAGGAGGCAGCTCTCTTGCCACTACACGCAAGGATGGTTTCTGAGGGGAAACTAAAACGCAGAATAAGAAAGGCGGGAAACAGTTTGGAGGGGAAATTATTCCAGCTTTGGGATGACTACGAGCAGGAGATCATGTCGGCCAGTCATCTTCTCAAGGAATGTGCAAAACTCTAAAGATTATGAAAACAATATCTGTGATGAACTTCAAAAACGTTTCTAAAATTCTAGTGTGGTTCTCTCCTCTTTGTACTGTTAATGTAGTGCTCAATATGTTTAACGTCATTTGTATGTCAAGTAATGACGTCATTGTTGTCTCCTATTCAGGGCCTCCACATCTGTATTGCTTGTAATAAATATTATATTTGAAGTTAGTGCTGAAAGGAAAGGAAAGAAAGGTGCAATTATTTTAATAAAGAAAATTTATTTATATTGATATTATTGCGTTATGTTTTTTTTAACCTATAGTCTGTTCCAGCCCCCTCAAAAAAACGTGGTTAAACTTAAAAACAAAAGTAAAAGTGTTTTGAAAAATATATGCTGGAAACGATTTAGGGGTGAACTGGCACATCGCGGGGGCGAACTGACAGATTATTCGGGGGCGAACTGACAGATTATTCGGGGGCGAACTGACTGGGGGGCGAAACGTCATGGATCCGTCAGAAGACACAAAAACTTATTTTATGAAATGTTTAAATCATCCATACTCCTTGGTATTTTCCTCCAGCTGTGAATCGAGGTCATGCAGATAGAGATCCAACACAGCAGGTCCAGGAGAAGTTCCGTCTTTAAGCAGCATATTAAAGGGAGGTAATTGATGAACATCATCCATACTAAGTCTTGAGGCTGCCATCTCAATTTATCTGGTGATTATTTATCAATGATGCATTTAAAAAAAATTAAGCTGTTGAAGATAATCTGAAAGAAGAAGAATTGTCAACATCAGGCAGTGTGCAGGACTTAATGTAGTGGGTGAGGGTCTAGACTGTGGCAAGTGAAGTTTCTAAGAGGTTGAGACACGGTTCCTTGGAAAATGCATTAAAAAAAGATAATTTGCTCAAGCGGGTGGGTGTGCGTGTCAGCAGCCAAAACCCACCGCACTTGCACACGCACCGGAACATACTGACAAATCACTATCAACACTATCGAGATTAGTGGCTATGTTTCTTATATCATTTAATCAAATGTAAACATCACTCTTGTTGACCGGAAAATGAAATCTTGTCGAATTTACTATTGTCCTTATAAAGTTTTACAAATTTATGTATAGAAAATAAGCTGTTTAAGTTATATGTCGACTCCATGCCAGGGTGGAAGATTGCACTTTTTTTTATGATTTTCATGTTTCGTCTTGAAACCTAGTGATATACAGTTATAGACATACAATTTCCAGAAGAATATTGACCACGGACAGTAATAACCGCGTTCCGTTACATTTTTGGCCAATAGTAGGCAATACGGCATTTTTTATCACTTAAATTACGAGAATTTTTAAAACAAACCATGTCCAATATCCACTACAAATTTTCAGTAGCCATTCTTCTTATTCTTTGTTGATTTCTTCTCAGTGTCTAGAGCACCAAGTTTAATGTTTTCCTTCATCAGCAAAATTATTTCCCTTTTATTTACTTAAAAATGGAGATATTCGATGTTGGTGTTATCGGAGGAGGCGTGATTGGATGTTCTGTATTATTTGATTTGACATCTGCCGGTTATAACTGTGTACTGTTGGAGAAAAATGAACACCTTGTATCAGAATCGAGTGCAGGAAATAGGTGACAATTAGTTCATCAATATTAAGATCGGTCCCTTTGTATGTCATTCGTTACGGGTGGGTGGGGTGAGTAGAGATTTCAGGGCCGTACCCTGATCAGAATCCTAGAGGGGGCACTACTTATTATAAACAAATGAAACACTATACAAATTAAATCCTGAGATGTGTATATTTTCTGGAGTAAAAAAAAAAATAGAAGAAAAAAATGAGATTCTCATGGGGGACTCATTGGGTTTCTTCCCAAACCACCTAGTGCTCCACAACTTGCTTATTATAGCAGAGGTCATGGTACATATATATGCTGTCCTGTCTGTTGGAAAGTGCATATAAAAGATCCCCAGGGTTCGAACTTAACGGTCGCCCGATTGCCCCTGGCGACTGAAAATGACAACGGGCGACTGAAAACTCACAGTAAGGTTGCTTGCCTGGCGACCAATTTTTATTTTTATTTTTTTTAAATCAGTAATTAATAAATAAATAAAAGTATTATTCGGGCAAGTGAAAATAGATCCGGGCAAGTGAAAGTGCTGTCACCACTTGCCCGGATGTCATCTAAAAAAAAAGTTAAGCGCATGTGGTGAGCGCTTTACCACTGGGGAGTTAAGCTTGAATGTTAATTGGATATATAGGTACGTTAAAATGTTATCCTATCCTATTCCTTGTACGGGTACTCGAGTCCTATGAATGGACTCTAGTCTTGCTAGACTCGGCCTGTGCCCGAGTACTCGAGTACTCGTGGAAGCCCTAATGCGTGGTCAGTCTAGGATTGATCTCCGTCAGTGGGTTATTTTTCATTCCAGCCAGTGCTTCACAACTGATGTAACAAAGGTGCTAATATGTAGGCTACAATCCTGTCTGTGGGATGCTGCATATAAAAGGACCCTTGCTGTCAATTGCAGAGAGTAGCCCATTGGATGGTGAGAGCAGGTTTCCTCTCTCATTATGTGTGTGGTCCTTAACCATATGTCTGACACCATATAATAGTAATAAAACAATCATTCTTTCCTTCTTCTTTGCATTCCCCATCCAGTATCTTTTACTGTTGCAAATTACAAAATTAATTACAGTTTTAATTAACCTGCATGTTTTTGCTCCTAACAGATACCATCAGCTGCCTTTGTCACAAAAAAACACCCTCAAGATTGCAGCTTTAATGTAAAGTTCTTACTTAAAACTAGGGTTGGGAGTGTCATGATTGAAGCCATGCCCCCCCCCCCCCCCAGTCAAACCTCATTTTTGTACACCACCACCTTTCACCCCATAACACGACTCATAGACACATCCAATGTGGATGCCCCACCCCCACCCCCACCCCCACCCCCACCCCCAATATAAAATCCTGGCTCTGCCAATAAAGCATGTATGTTTCTGTTAACTCTGGTTTTCAGTGGAATGTTGCACACTGGGTATGATGCCCCTCTTGGAAGTGTGGAGCTGACCTGCATCAAGCGAAGTCTGACGAAGATTGTTAAGGTCTTTGAAAAACTTGGCGTCCCCTTCAGGCAAAATGGATCCACCATGGTGGCCTGGGAAGACCATCAGGTAGGTTTCATCATATTTTTTATTGTAACCGGTTATTCTCTGCTGTTTGTCTGCCTGATTTCTACAACTAATTACTTCATGTCTGAATGCAAGCTCATATTCAAAACTCTTCTGATGCATTGGCATGTTCATGGATGTGTTCCCAGTCTCAAACCCCACACTAACTTGAAGAGTGGTATGACAAAAACAGGTTCTCATCCATTTGCAAACACAATTTCAATTATAGTGATCATGTCTGTTTCATCTGATGTATTAGATGCAGATCCAGGGTAGAGTGCTAGGGGTGTGTACATCAGCTTCCTCACCTCCTCCTGAATTTCAAAGTGCCCCCCCCCACCCCCCAAGAAAAATCTATGTGTGGAGCAAATGAATACAATGAATTTATTTGTGTTTTGTGGGGGACGTGTAATATATCTTCACTGACTTGGGTGTCCTGAGGGAGTATTTATATACTGTATAATGCATATTAGTGTACTTTTGAATATTGTAGGTGCCCTTTTTAAATGTTGCACCCCTCCCTGGATGCCTTTGGTAGCACATCATCCCTGGACAAATCCTGCATCTGCTCCTGTGTATCTTGATGATCATTTCAATTGTTGTGGCAGGTTGTAGCTCTGTGGTAGAGTGATCACCTGATGCGTGATGGGTTGCAGGATCAACTGTCCTTGATGGAAACATGGATGTTCAGGTCCATGAAGCTAACTTAACCCGCAGATTGGGCGGGATTTATCTCAGTCGGTTGAGTGCTCACTTGAGATGCTTGCATCGCAGGATCGAACCACCTTGGTGGATTCATTCAGCTGATTGGGGGTTCTCTCGTTCCAACCAGTGCACCACAACTGATCAAAGGCCGTGATATGTGCTTTCCTGTCTGTGTAAAAAGTGCATATAAAAGATCCTTTGCTGCATAAGGAAAAACATTTAGCGGGGTTTCCTCCGATTATTACGTGTCAAAATTACCAAATGTTTGACATCCAATAGCCGATGATTAATTAATCAATGTGCTCTAGAGGTGTCGTTAAACAAAAAAAACTTTAGACCCAGGATTATTATAAGTGTATAGCTACATAAGGTGAACTTAGCGCTTAAATCGCTTCGTGGAACGGGGCCCTAGTTCGACTTTATGGATGTTTAGTTAGTACCAATACTTAAGTCATGCGCGTAACCTGTATTGTAGTATATATTAACTATATACAACAATACAGGGTATGCACATGGCTTGTTCCATCAAGTGATACTAACTAAACACCCATAAACTCCAATCAGGATCCAAACGCCCATAGATGGAAACAGATCTTTCCCATTATTGTGCTCCCAAACTGTTCAAACGCCATGACATATATACTCTGCAGTCTTTGGGAAAGTGCATATAAAAGATCCCTTGCTGCTTTTTGGAAGGAGTAGCCTATGTGGCAGCAACAGATAGTATTATAAAATGGGTAAACTTGATCTGTAACTCTACATGATATTGATATACACAAAATCTCAGCACAATATCTTGAAGCATTCCGGAAAAAAAGTCCAGAAAACTATATGTATGGGGTAGATGTATAGACAGAGGAACAGAGTTGAGACCTAGCCATCATTCCCTCCAATCTGAACTGAGTAGTATATTATTACAATTCTGATATTCTTGAATTAATTGTACCACATTTATATATGAGATAAATGAATTTGTCATTATTTATTACAAATAAATAAAGTAGCAACACATTGTATTTGCAACCAGTTCATTGCATCACTTTTAACTTCTTTTTAGGTACAGGAGTTGTTCAACATTCAAGAGGAATCGAAAAGAAAAGGATATTCCAACGTGCACATACTCACAGCATCAGAATTGTTTCAAAGTGAACCGTACCTAAATCGCTCTGCAAAAGGTGCACTTTGGATACCAGGGGAGATGATTCTTGATCCATGGCTAGCGTCGATATCTTTTGCACATCATGCCAGGTTAAATGGTGCAAAGGCAGGCAGTTTTTTTGTTTTATTTTATAATTAATGGGAGACAACTGTATAAATTTCTTTAAAATTTGTGGTACACTGGTACACAAAAAAACAATGGTCCTCAGAGGAGGTTTGATCTTTTTGTCTTTTAGACCTCCGTTCAAAATTTTATGTCAAAATTAGTTCTTCTTTTTTTAATATTATTAAATAGTCCGATCCTCTCTTCTTTCTCTTATTTATTTTTGGACTGTCCTTCTAAAATGCTCCAAATTATATAAATATTCGACCGAGCAGTCAGTTCTTTTTATTTTTGGCTTGTAATTTTTTTTCTTTTTTTTTAAAATTCTATTAACTTTTTTTACTAATTGCTATTTTCAAAATTCTGCCCATTTTAACCACTAACCCCCCACCTCCCCTCCGAATATTAAATTTAATATCTTTTTTGTGGGCTGGGCCTTACCCCCCCTACCCTTCCTCTTTACCTCTGGAGACTAAGTAATTTTATTATATAGGTAAATTATATATTTTTAGACCTCCCCATCTAAAATTGCGTCAAATTAAATTTTTATTATTAATATAGAATAGGATTACATATGTATTAAGGACGCAGTCAAAAATTATTAATGTTGGCATATTTTTATTTTTTATTTTGGCATTAAATTTCAATTTTTTAAAATTGTTATAGTAGTTAGGTTTTTCCTGCCCTGAGTCAGACCACCGATCTTATCGGAGGCCGGACTCGGAGTAGGCATGCTCGAAACCATAGAGGTATATGGGCACGTTAAAACCGTATCTAAGTCTAAGATCCTTTTGGTCCAAGCACCCCAGGCAAGCACTTTATCAACTGAGCCAAATTCTGCCCATAGCACCACAGTATAAAGGTATGCACTATTTTTCCAAGTTGTGAAGTACTATAGCAAAATATTCATTTGGATGATTATTTGCCAATACAATCATGGTCGTACATTTGTTTTTAGATATCAAAGGCTGTGGTATGTGCTATCCTGTGTGGGATGGTGCATATAAAAGATCACTTGCAACTAATGAAAAAATGTAGGAGTTTTCTCTCTAAGACAGTATATCAGAATTACCAATGTTTGACATCCAATAACTGATGATTAATAAATCAATCTGCTCTAGTGGTGTCGTTAAACAAAAAAAACGTTTTGTTTCCAGATAAGGACAAGCTGTGAGGTATTGTCTTGTAAGCGAGAGTTGTTTGATGCGTGGAGTTTGCATACAACACATGGCGACATTCATTGTCGGGTCGTTGTTAACTGTGCAGGACTTCAAGGTGACCTTGTGGATAAAATGGCTGGTTACCAAGACTTCAGGTATGTCAAAAATGTGTGTACCCATATATAGATCTACCGTGGTAACAACATGCATATTGTGTATCAGTTAATGGATTACATTCACCTTTGGTTGGGGTGTGCACCAAGAGATATTCTTTCAACTGCACAAAATAAAACTGCACATTCTCATCCAACATTAGAATAAGATCAATTGATCTACAATGTAGATACATTTAGCATAAAGTATCTCTGACTGTTTTCAACTGTTGAATCCTTCAGCGGACACTTCAGTGGGTCAGGATGTATATCTGTGGTAAAGTGCTTCCTAAGGTGCAATGGGTCATAAGATCAATTGCCCTTAGTGTGCCCATCATTTTTCTTCCATGCCAAACAAGTAATGCCCCATGAATGGTACACCAAAGATGTGGTATGTGCTGTCCTGTCTGTAAGAAAGTGCATATATATATAAAATATCATTGTGGGTATTCAGGAGGAATAGCCTATATATGATAGCAGTAGATTTCCTACTTAAACTAAGTGTCAAAATAACCATGTTAAACATCAAAGTGCCATGTATAATCTACAATTTGCTGGGATGTCATTAACCAAACATGCCTTTTCTTTGTGTTTCACTGGGGCAGATCCAAGATTCTGTAAAGGAAGGGGGGTCACAAAATTCTAAAATGGACAAGTTTGAGTTCGCTAAAGGCAAATGAGCTAGCTGAGCTTAATACGTTTGGGGACATGCTCCCAGTAATGTTTTGAAATAAAGATGTGCAGAGATGTTTTTAGGACAATTTTGTGTTGTTGGCTGTATTGTGAATGATATATATATATTTTTTTAAAGTAATTAAAAAGGTCAATTATGTTTCAATATAATTTTTTTAGAAAGAAATGATTAATATTCCTCCTAAAAATAACCTGATACATGTACTTGTTGAAATGTCAAGACTCATAGTAGTTTATGTGCATTACAGCATTGCACCAAGGAAAGGTCAGTTTATTGTGTTTGGATCCAAAACTAGCAACCTGATCAATTCCAGCATCATTCCCATTCCAAGTACCACAAGCAAAGGAATCATCACATTCAAGACAGGTAACTCTATCACAAAACTATTTCATAGAACTTTAATAGTAGAATTTTGATTCGATAGGTCTGAAGCTTGGTACATGTAGTTTTGAAGCTGTGGGAATTTCCACAAATTAAAAGACAGAGATTTCTCAATTAATAAATGTTAGAATTTTTATTAAAGGGATCTAGGATCGATTCCCATCGGTGGGCCCATTCAGCTATTTCTCGTTCCAGCGAGTGCTCCACAACTGGTGTAACAAAGGCCGTGGTATGTAGGCCTCTATCCTGTCTGTGGGATGGTGCATGTAAAAGATCCCTTGCTGCTAATCAAAAAGAGTAGCCCATGAAGTGGCGACAGCGGGTTTTGTGTCTCAATATCTGTGTGGTCCTTAACCATATGTATCGCCATACAACTGTAAATAAAATGTGTTGAGTGTGTTGTTAAATAAACCATTTCCTTCCTTAACCATATGTCTGACACCATATAAGATAAGTAAAATGTGTTGAGTGCGTCATTAAATAAAACATTTCTTTCAAGTGATTCTCTGGAGTTTATAGGATCGATCATCCTTTGTGGATCCGTTCTTGTTTTTCTTCCTAGATCCAAACCAGTGCAGCTCATATATGACAATTCAAAAGCTGTAGTATGTGCTGTCCTGCAGGAAAGTGCATGCAAAAGATTTTTTGCAGCTATTAAGTTGATGTAGGATACATGTAGGCCCTATATATGGCAGTAGCAGGTTTCCTCTCTCACTATCTAGACAGTGTTTCTGCCAGAAAGAAGTTTTTGGGTATGGTGCTATGGAACTGAATGCAACTACAGTCAACAGGGGGTATGTGGGGCCTCCCCCAGAAAGAAAATGGGTTACGTTTAGGGTTAGGGTTAAGAAAATCATACATTAATGATAAGAGTAATTAATTTTGTTAAAAGTTTAACTTTTTTTTTTAAATGGCCAAAAAATCTGGGTATGGTGCCATACCCATTGTATCCTCTGGCAGAAACCCTGCTAGATCAAGTGTAGAAGTAATCATTTGAACAGCCATAGTTTAAAATGTTCTGAGGTGTTGATACATGAAGATCTCTTTTCTTTTACCTTTCCCAGTAACCACTGACTAAAGACGACACCACACGATACAAGTGCCTCGTAAAAGAATAGCTTCTGATAAGTCTGATGACATCGTTATAATTATCTTGTCACAATCAGCTATTCTCAGGGCTTCTAGAATTTTAATAAAATCCACTAGCCATGGGATCAGTGATTTTAAATATTTACTAGCCACAATTACAAATTCACTAGCCCTACTTTACTTTAAGTTAATACAATTTTACTAAAGAATAGTAATAATCAGATATGTACCGGCCTCGGTGGCGTCGTGGTTAGGCCATCGGTCTACAGGCTGGTTGGTACTGGGTTCGGATCCCAGTCAAGGCATGGGATTTTTGATCCAGATACTGACTCCAAACCTCCAGTGAGTGCTCCGCAAGGCTCAGTGGGTAGATGTAAACCACTTGCACCAACCAGTGATCCATAACTGGTTCAACAAGGCCATGGTTTGTGCTATCCTGCCTGTGGGAAGCGCACATAAAAGATCCCTTGCTGCCTGTTGTAAAAGAGTAGCCTATGTGGCGACAACAGGTTTCCTCTAAAAATAGTGTCTGAATGACCATATGTTTGACGTCCAATAGCCGATGATAAGATAAAAAATCAATGTGCTCTAGTGGCGTCGTTAAATAAAACAAACTTTACTTTTACTAGCCATCGGGGATTGCAATAGTAATTTACTAGCCCAACATTGAATATCATTAGCCATGGGAGTGGGGCTACCATAATCTAGAAGCCCTGAGGCTATTCTCATGGCCACTCTTATACAAAGCACTTTTATCATATGGCATCACCTTAAATAAGGTGCAGAGGTGTCATTTAACAAATATTCCTTTCTTTCCTCCAGTATATGACAACATCATCACTGGACCTACAGCAGAGGATGTGCCAAGCCGCAGTATACCCAGACCTGAGCCTCTAATCAGAGAGAGGCTGATGGAGTCTGCATGCAACACGGTCCCCTCCCTCATGGATTACAACATCATTGGGGAGTACACCGGGGTCCGACCTGCAACTCAGTACAAAGACTATCAAATCCGCAGTCATCAAGATAGGTCCGTATTAATTGTACCACATTATATATCAGTTATATATCAGTAGTATTCTTTACCAGATTTCTAGATAGGTTCCTGATGTATCAATAGTACTCTTTACCAGATTTCCAGATAGGTTCCTGATGCATCAATAGTATTCTTTACCAATTTCTAGATAGGTCCCTGATGTGTCAGTAGTACACTTTACTAGATTTACAAATAGGTTCCTGATGTATCAATAGTACACTTTACCAGATTTCCAGATAGGTCCATTATATATTAGTAATACTCTTTATTAGATTTCCAGATAGATTCCTGATGTATTAACAGTAATCTTTACCAGATTTCAAGTGTTTCACCAACTGTAAATAACAAGTAAAATTTTTATTGAAAACATTTTCTTTACATTTTTATACAGGGCCATGCCTAGTGGGGGATGAGCATGGGAAAACTGCCTTCTCTGTCTAAATGAACAAGACCCTATGCTAGTGTGCCCCATGCAGTTTCTGTTTTTACTGCCCAAATATGGCCATGGTATAAAAATTGGTACATTATTTAGATCATATCAACAGTGAT
This sequence comes from Gigantopelta aegis, assembly GCF_016097555.1. NCBI lineage: Eukaryota > Metazoa > Mollusca > Gastropoda > Neomphalida > Peltospiridae > Gigantopelta > Gigantopelta aegis. The sequence goes on from NC_054700.1 coordinate 49,624,417, forward strand.
ATCATGTTTAATGAATCGATACATTGTTGTAAAAACTGCATAATTTGAAAAGGTAAGTAGTGTCTTTAAGTCACTATATTAGAACAATTTTATTTCACTTTTGTTTTCAGAAAATGGATCACAGTTGGTGGAATAAGATCCACAGGTGTTTCTGCTTGTCTTGGCATCAGCAGCCATGTTTGTGACCTGGTCCATGACCTTGGCCTTGACCCGAGCAGAGGTCCAAGCTCCCACATTGAGAGAATCAATTGGACCATACTACCAGGGAAGGCGGCCATCCATGATGAGTGTGTATATCACATGACCCATCCTATTGCCAAATATGGTACCAGCAAGAATTCAATGCTTTAATTTCCCAGCATTTGAGAGCACAGATTCATTGTGCAAAGAAATTGAAGAACTGCCAATTACATTAAAAACTTTACTGTATCGTCCGATTTTAGTTTTAATACAATTGGTATCAAGTCATAATCATTAGTAATTTTGTTTGTTATTGTTATCTAATCGGTGAGGATTCTTATTTGTTTAAAATGAATTTAGTCCATTGATCTCAATATTTGGCATACAATTAGGGGATAATATCACTGTTTTGTTGTTAACTATAAGGATTTATCACAAAACAATTTAGGGAAGAGACGAAGTTAAGACCCTAAATCAAAATGTTTGTGATAAATCCTTATAGTTAACAACGAAACACAGTGATATTATCCCTATTTTAATACTACACCATTAGTCAGTATCTGTAAGAAAATTTATTGTTTTTAACAAAATCCGACAAATATTAAAAACCGGATTATCTATTCTCCTTATACTTACAATATTCAATGAAAATGCTTGTAGTAAGTAAAAGTATGGCATAATATTTTTTTCGTTCTCTTCACATGACATCACTGAATTACGAGCAAACCAAATGGCATATTACTTTACATTTGTGAGCGGTGTTTCGACCTATTGAATTATTTTGAGGAATTCACCTGGTTTAACTTTGTACCGAAACCACGTTGATGGGTTAGGTCTACAAGTTTATAACTGTTGTTAACATATTTTTACTTAAACTTTTTTTATAAATACATAAAATAATATACAAACGGTTTCAAATTTGTGCGATATTTTAAAGCAGTTAATGTTTAAAATTGTGTTTAAAAAATCAAGTCATTTCCATCTTGTCTAATTCTTTATTAATTTTATTGTCCCAAAAAGTATGTTCTGAACAAAAATAAGGTACTTCAGAATGTGATACAATTATTTCTGATGAACCTGCTTGCACCCTTTTGAAAACACAAACTAGAAGAGCAGTCCACAAGACATAAGCTGGTGACTGCTGCGACCAATCAGTGACCGGACCTTACTTGGGGTGGATGGGTACACGTTCATTGCTACTAACGAAGCGTTTAAAGTTACAATGGCACGAAATAATAACAAAATAATAACAATAACATCAGTTTTATCTCAAGTTAGTAATTTTTTGAAAATTATTTATATCGATATTTAAATATAACGGAAGACGTGGAATTAATATACATGTACTAACAAAAACACCACATATGAGGCTAAGTGACAGCATATCAGACAAGTTCTCAAAATTTTGTCATCATGATAAATACTGGTTGCCCATGACAATGTACATCTATCGTCCAATTTATCATGACAATTAACAAATGGAAAAAAAGAGACTTATATGAAAGTTGTATTAGAATTACTATTATCTTGTATGTTATTAAATGAAGTACATAAAAATGGAAAAACAAACCTGACCATTCAGAAGAGCTTTTCAGAAGGACATTAGTGTAAAATGATTTGTCCTGGAGAATTTCTGGAATCAATGTTATGCAATATTATCAATGATTTTATTGAAATCATTATAGCAGTGTGATTTCTGTACAACAACAGGATTCGAAGAAATTAATTATTGCATTTTTTTGTTGGTTAAATGTTTGTACCGATACATAATAGCTATCCGTACAATGGAGAACCAAAATTAGTTAGTCAGATTATAAACACATATTATATAAATATATATAATTACTCATGATAACTGTAGCTTACCAGGTACAGGGTTTTGCTTTTTGTTCAGAAATATTACTTTTCAGTCAATGTAAACAAGAATATAGTCTTATATATTACACAATGAATCCAATTTGTGTACACCCATAGATGTGAGAGAATGTTTTAATATTCAAACAACACACACTGTTAAATTATATAATATTAACAGAACAAAATTAATATAAATTGAATTAATTTATATATTACAATCACTTTTGCTTACAATTAGTTTATTTAATGTACAATATGGAATGAAGTTTACATTAATTAGCAGTCTTTCAGATCACTCTCCAATGTTCATCTATGGATGGAAACTGTATTATGAAGAAATAATTCCTGCATAACTAATTTTATTTTAATTAATTATATTATGCCATAAGACGTCAGGTTAGTAGGTACTGTGTTCGCTTTCAGGTACTGGCTCATGCTATCCAGAGTGTGTTTAACTACTCGGTGGGTAGGTGTAAGGCCACGTACTATACCGACATGACTTCTGTCTCACTAACCATTAACTCTCTGTCCTGGACAGACAGCCCAGATAACTGAGTTGTATGCCCAGGACACCATGATTGAATCTTATTTTTTTATATAATAACAAAAATAAGTATAAATAAATTAATTAATTAATTATAATAATGCAATTTTTAATGATTTGACACACAAATTATATATTTTCATTATATTTTCTTTATAATATGGAAATACATTTTTTATTTCCCAATCATTACATTATTTTACATGTAAATAAAAACTGACCTAGTATTAGTATTCATTTCAGTGACTGTTGTGAATATAATTGTTGATTTGAGTTGTCATTGGTGCAGCTCATAATTACTACTGTTATCTTTCAAATTTAATTACTTTTATTTGTTTAATACAATGATTTTACATTCAATATTATTATTTTACTTTCACATTATTCAATAAACTACAACTTTTAGTTTGTTGACTTCACTTATTTATTAAGCAGATGAAATTTTGTGATCAATTATTACTTGTATCAACCAACCACTAATACACAGGGATGTGAGAGCTAAGCGGAACACGAAAACGCACTTTTCCATTTCATCTGAAAAAACCCAAAAACATGATGTTCAATACTGTTGACCACACAAGGTTCATTTGCATGTTTTCACGGTTTCAAGTTTATGATGCGTGCCTTATATTATAAGTTATAACCAGTTTAGATTTGTTAGCATTGAATGCAATTTTTGGCAGTTCCAGGGGTTGCAAACAACAATTTTCCTTCAAGGGCCCTTGAGCGGCCCCTGACCCCGGCCACAGTAAGCTTTTTTTCCCCAGCCCCTCTCACATCCTTGAATACATCATTTAATTTTCACTAGGGACTAAATATACATTCATGTATGTCATGATTCACAAATTGAAAACATCTTAATCTTAAATTTGTGTGCCATGTGATCAGTGGATGCGATATGTGGTATGGATGTTCAATACGTAACCCTAGTAATGCATAAATACAATGAGATAATTGGTTATTCATCGAAAACACTAAATGCAGTTGCTTTACTTCACACATGGTTAGTTGCTTTACATTTTTCCAACTAAAATAAGGTTTGTTTTGTTTAACAACACCACTAGAGTACATTGATTTATTAATCATCGGCAATTCGATGTCAAACATGTGGTAATTCTGACATACCGGAGTAGTCTTAGAGAGGAAACCTAGCTGCTACAGGTTTCTATTAGCAGCAAGGGATTTTTTATATGCAAAAAATCAATGTGCTCTAGCGGCGTCGTTGAATAAAACAAACTATACGTTTTTTTATATGCACCAGTCCACAGACAGGATAGCACACACCACGGCCCTTAATATACAAGTCGTGGTGCACTGGCTGGAACGAGATATAGTCCAATGGTCCCACCGATGGAGATCAATCCTGGACCGACCGCACTTCAAACTATAATGGGCTATGTCACACCCCTAACAGTTAAAGTGCTATAGCCGTCACCAATAAAGTGCTATAGCCGTCACCAATAAAGTGCTATAGCCGTCATCAATAAAGTGCTATAGCCGTCACCAATAAAGTGCTATAGCCGTCATCAATAAATTCCTTCAAAAAGTAAAACAAATTGTTAAACACAAATGATCACAAATACACCTTTGTGAAAATATTTATTTTGTCCATGGAAGTGGAATGTTTCAATAACAAAGCTGGTGACAAGGACAAGGCTGATTTGAGTACCTCAAACGTGTGACAACAGAAAACACACATGAAAATAACAACTTGTGGGTGTCAAAAGCTTCATACACTGCCTTCTAAAACACTTCCATGCAGGGCTCGAACTTAACAATGGCACCGACAGCAATTGCCGTCTTTGAGATGTAAATTGCCGTGGGTAGAGAACTTCACCGACAGAATTTTTGTGTCGTCGGTGAAGCTCCTCAACAATGGCAAAATATATATACCTGGTCATGCTGGCCAATGGCGTAGCCAGCATGAAGCGGATGAGGCGCTTGCCTCGTCTGGAATTTGCCACGTTTTTTTTCTCTCTCTGGCTATGCCCCAGCTGCCGTACTTTATCTGCCAGTATTTAAAATTTGCACATTTGAAATATGTCTCCATACAGCAAAATAACCTTTCAGTCAGGTTTATTTGCTGCAAATGTAACTTTTTAAGAAATTGCCAAAGGCAGGATAAAAATTGCTATCTGTGGTCCGTTTCACAGCAATTCTTTTTCAAATTGCTGTCTGTGGTCCGTTTCACAGCAATTCTTTTTCAAATTGCCGTGGGAGACAAATTCTTAAGTTCGAACTCTGTCATGTATTCTTATTATACACAAGTTAAAATATTTTAAAATTCATGATGAATTCTTTTGATAATTCAAAAAATTACTTTTGCCCATATACATATTGATGTATACAGTGAAACTCCACAAAACCAGACCCTCTGTAAACTGTTATTACCTCAAAACTAGATGTTTTTCAGTCTGTTTTTAAATATCAGGGCCGTACCCTCACTTGTTTTTTGTTTTTTAAACTCCAGAAAATATTTCAGGGTTTAATTTGTATAGTGTTTCATTTGTTTATAAAAACTAGTGACCCCCTCGGATTTTGATCAGGGTACGGCCCTGAATATCAGTACAGAACATAACCTCTCTAAACCAGATACCCTTTATAACCAGCCTTTGTACTCAGTATCATGGGTGTCCGGTTTAGAGGGGTTTCATTGGATATAAATTATAACTTACACACACAAACATATTTCATTGCAACTTACAATAAATAAGGCCAGCTGTAATACATAAAAAAAAAAATATATATATATGTATATTTCAGCTAGATAATTTATCACAGGGAAATGTGTATTTAAACTGTCATGGTAATTAACAAACAGCTTATTTCATAAAAACAAATCATTTGTTAAGGCTTATATAAGTATATATATTGTAGATTTCTTTTTTTGAGTCAGTGAGCTTATAGTCTATAGCAAAAGAAATGACTAAATTCAACTCATTACGGTTTACCAAACAAGTAAAACAATTATAAATATAAAATAAAAAAATTTAAAAGTGGGTAAACATTTAAAATGTTTTATTACATTATTGATAGAGAGAACTTATGTTTTTGTTTAATATGAGACCACAATAGTACATTGATTTATTAACCATCGGCTATTGGTTGTCACAAACATTTGGTAACTCAGAGAGGAAATCCGCACCATTTTTCCTTTAGTAGAAAGGGATCTTTTGCACGCATCATCCCACAAACAGCAAAGCACATACAACGGCCTTTGATACACCAGCACTGGCTACAAAATAACCCAATAGGCCCACTTACTGTGCATCAGGCAAGCACTTTACAGCACGGCCTTTGATACACCAGCACTGGCTACAAAATAACCCAATAGGCCCACTTACTGTGCATCAGGCAAGCACTTTACAGCACAGCCTTTGATACACCAGCACTGGCTACAAGAAATAACCCAATAGGCCCACTTACTGTGCATCAGGCAAGCACTTTACAGCACGGCCTTTGATACACCAGCACTGGCTACAAAATAACCCAATAGGCCCACTTACTGTGCATCAGGCAAGCACTTTACAGCACGGCCTTTGATACACCAGCACTGGCTACAAAATAACCCAATAGGCCCACTTACTGTGCATCAGGCAAGCACTTTACAGCACAGCCTTTGATACACCAGCACTGGCTACAAGAAATAACCCAATAGGCCCACTTACTGTGCATCAGGCAAGCACTTTACAGCACGGCCTTTGATACACCAGCACTGGCTACAAGAAATAACCCAATAGGCCCACTTACTGTGCATCAGGCAAGCACTTTACAGCACGGCCTTTGATACACCAGCACTGGCTACAAAATAACCCAATAGGCCCACTTACTGTGCATCAGGCAAGCACTTTACAGCACAGCCTTTGATACACCAGCACTGGCTACAAGAAATAACCCAATAGGCCCACTTACTGTGCATCAGGCAAGCACTTTACAGCACGGCCTTTGATACACCAGCACTGGCTACAAGAAATAACCCAATAGGCCCACTTACTGTGCATCAGGCAAGCACTTTACAGCACGGCCTTTGATACACCAGCACTGGCTACAAAATAACCCAATAGGCCCACTTACTGTGCATCAGGCAAGCACTTTACAGCACAGCCTTTGATACACCAGCACTGGCTACAAGAAATAACCCAATAGGCCCACTTACTGTGCATCAGGCAAGCACTTTACAGCACGGCCTTTGATACACCAGCACTGGCTACAAGAAATAACCCAATAGGCCCACTTACTGTGCATCAGGCAAGCACTTTACAGCACAGCCTTTGATACACCAGCACTGGCTACAAGAAATAACCCAATAGGCCCACTTACAGTGCATCAGGCAAGCACTTTACAGCACGGCCTTTGATACACCAGCACTGGCTACAAAATAACCCAATAGGCCCACTTACTGTGCATCAGGCAAGCACTTTACAGCACGGCCTTTGATACACCAGCACTGGCTACAAAATAACCCAATAGGCCCACTTACTGTGCATCAGGCAAGCACTTTACAGCACTGCCTTTGATACACCAGCACTGACTACAAAATAACCCAATAGGCCCACTTACTGTGCATCAGGTAAGCACTTTACCACAGGGTTACATCAAACAATAACGACTGCAGATTCATAAGATAGGGGTGCCGAAAGCACTCGTCCACTTGCCAAATGTGAGTAAAAATTCTGACGGACTAGTTGAAACAATACGACTACTAGTCTGACTGGCGATCTGTCATTTTTTGACAAACGTAAACCTTTTTTTTTGGGGGGGGGGGGGGGGGGGGGGGGCTTCTTCTTTCTTTTTTTTTGCCATGTGATGTTGTTCACTTGGCCAACCAAGTGTTATTAATACTGATTTTGTCAAATCTATATCTATCATTGAAGTGTATATTATAATACTGTTAAACAATATTTTGATCTATGGACTAGTAGAAATACTGGCTGGCTAGTACATTTTAGTTGGTTCTGGTCCGGAGGGCTAGTGAAATATTTTCCATTTCTGCACCCGAGATAGCTCTGTCCATCATACACGTACATGTATGCTATCATTAAACGGCCACTCAGGTCAAATATGAGCCTTATGAGTTGGAAAGATGCATACCTGAACCATCAACAGTCTAACAAATGCAAAATGCGTAATTGTTTTTATTAATTATACACAAATGTCAAAATCCTGCTAACTGGGGGCAGCCAACTTGGATTAAAAATGTCTGCTCTCATTACATATAATAGCATTCACTTTTTTTATTGTTTTATTAAATTAATATACAGGGCTAGCTTTGGGTGATCAAAACATTTCCCCAAATTATCTCAAAAATGCAAAACCCACAGCTATTTTGTTAATTATTACAATAATTTATTTTTTCCAAATAAAAAAAAAATCGCAAATTGTTGGTGACAGAGTTAGTCCTGATATACCAATACACTTGTTGATATTGGGCAATATGGTGCATTAAATTCCATTTAATAAGCATATCAGAGCTAAAGCCTTGTCTGAGTGACCCTTTAAGTATGGGACTACTGCGAGTGCGATATATTTTAACATGCTCCTACACCAGGGCTAGAAATGAAAAAAAATATCTACAAGCACCAGGTACATGCTGAAAAAAAAGTTACATGCACCATTAAAATTCTGCATGCACCAAAAATAAGGCAACTCCGTTTTTTTTTTTATACGAAGCTATTCGGAATTATTCGGCAATACCTATATTTATTTATTAACAGTACCGGAACGTTATACAACTGCGTTTATTACTGATTCTTGATCAAATTAGAAAATCTATAATAGGCCTATTACAAAAATGTACGAATATTTGTGTTTTGTATTAAACAAGTTATCAACTTTTTTATGCAATACACAGTACTTAAAAAATATTAGCATGCACCGCGTGCATCCAGTTTTAAAAGTTACATGCACACGCAAAAATCAGCATGCACCGGTGCATGTACTAACACTGCATTTCGAGCCCTGTATACCACTACGGTTTTGAGCATGTCTGTCCTGGGTCCCGCCTCTGGATAGCCAGAAGCTTTATCCGGGATAGAATATATTACAGTTACAATTTTGATTATTACAACCAAAAGAATAAGGGGACTTTACATACGTTTTGGGCACTTCCAAATTATAACTATTATAAATTATAAAAAATACTCTATCTAAAATAATTTAACTTTTAATATTTAATAATAATTCAGCCCTTACATGGAGGGGAAATGGAGGTTGTTTATGGAAGTTGGGCCCCTGTCACAGGAAGCTTTATTTATTGGTTGGGTTTAACTAATAAAGGATTAGAATATTATAAGACAAATGTCTGTATATTGGCCTAATCATGATCATCTTCAGACTTTTGACCAATTGGACCATGGTATGTCAGGATGTGTTTTTTCAGTACTCCATTAGTGGAATACTTCCTTCCACAAATGCCACAGCCATAGACTTTATCTTGCTCATGGGATTGCATGTGTATTTTAAGACCTCTACTAGTCGTAAATGATTCTGAACACCGCATGCAGACAAAAGGTCTCAGTTTTACCAACATATTCAAAGAAGCACACTTGAGATCTTTCTTTGAATTGTGTTTTGATTTGCTCGAAACACCATGTACTGCAACATCTGAGATTGGCAGATCATCTTTAGTTCTTGTTCTACTAGAAATGCTGTCCGTCAGTTCTGCCTGCTGTTTCCCCGACAATGCACTTTTTCCAACATGGAATACATTACGTGGCTGTATTCCAGCAACAGGCTCACTCATAGTTCTTCCTGCTTGTGAAACAAGTTTTGTTGGCAAATCAGGATCGTTGCACTCAATGGTGAGATCCACACAATCTGAACCATTTATATTATTGTTGTGGGAAGACTGCCTTGACTGGCTGTTGCCTGTAGGTATTTGTGCTTTATCCAAACTGACTGCAAATGAATCATGTTCTACTGCTGACCTCGTGGTATCCATCCTCGGTGAGATCACAGAGCCACTGTTGGTTGGATTGTTCATCTTTGAGGACCTGCGGCTTAGCTGTCGAAGCAGGTCACTCAGGTTGTAGGTGGCTGGAGCATTAAGAGCCTGAACAAGTGAGAGACTCCAAAGAGCATCATCACGAGGAGAAACCTCTGGAGTGTAACCATGAGACAACAAAGAAGAGTCCTCATTGCTGGATGCTGATTGGGTTTCATGACTCCTACACAGCTGCTGCAGCAACAGACTGCTGCTCTTGGGCATTGAGCTTCTTGGTGACTGGGAATTCTGCAGGAGGAGATCAGATGCCCAGAATTCAGACCTGGTAGGACATTCTGGGAGACTTGAATCTGTCTGCTGGAGAATGGGATATGAATGCGACTGGGTGGACTTAATAAGATGAGCTTTTTCTGTTGTGTTTGCTTCCTCTGATGACTCTATGATATAAATTGGTTCATTTTTCATACTAAAACCTGTGAATTCAGAAGTTGTAGAGTCTTTCGGTACTGGAATGCTTGGTAATACAACACTTGAACAATCTGTGAAATCGGCTTGTTCTTGTTTGATAGGTATTTTTAGCATGGACAACAGCTCATTTTGGGGTATTGAATTTTTAATTGATGATTGTGCTATTTGTTCTTTTTCACAAAATGGCAGTGAAGAAGAAGCTAAAGACACTCTGTCATCAGGAGTTTTATGTACAATAGAATTTAAATGTTGATCGTTTGATGATACATCCATCTCTGTTTTTGAGCCCTCTTGTACAAAGGTCAATGGAAAACACTGTTGGCACTTTGAATCTTGAGAATTAATTTTACTTTCACAAGAAATTGTATTCCCAGGTTTCTGTGTATACTGAGAATTAAGCAACTGAGATAGGATACTTGTAAACTGATTCGTATTGTCACTTTTGCTGGAATTCACTGGCGTGTTCAATATATTACTAGGAGAAGAGATTTCTTGCAGTTTGGCACCAACATGAATGTCACATGTTGCAGCATTTAAAACTGTGGCTGTTTGATAGTCATCAACAGGTTCTTGCTTGACTACAATAGACTGGGTAAAAGGTCCCATCTCTGGTAACTCCATTTCCTTGTTACTCATTTGTTGAGAAGATTTATCACAAGTGTTATGTTCACCAATGTCGTCAGGTGGTTCCAGCTTAACCACAACTCTGTCAGAGAGCAATTGTTTGTTACTCATTTGTTGAGAAGATTTATCACAAGTGTTATAGTCACAAGTGGCATCAGGTGGTTCCATCTTAACCACAACTCTGTCAGAAGCCAATGCTGACAGCAAAGACTCTGAATTATTGTTTGTTGTTTTGACTAACGAATTAGATACATTTCTAATCATTTTCTTTGGGCTTCCTTTAGGTATATGTGTAGTGCATGCAGCAACTGGTGAATCCTGTGTATCTACAGTGTCACCATTTTGACTCGATGAACTCTCAGACACCTTAAAACCAGGCTGGGATTTGTTGCACGATTCTGAACCAAATAAAGAATCTAGCAACACCTCTTGACTATTTGTGAACTTGTGCTGTAGCCGTTTTTTAAATTCACCAATGCTTTCTGTCTTTGGATTTGGAGCCCAATTTGACAAGGATATTACCTTTAATGCACCAGGTTCTCTTGAATCTTCATCAGCATTTTTTTCAGTTGTGGATAGGCTTGCTCCAGATTCTAATTTAATAGTTATTTGCGGTACAACTGGATCTTTCAGTACTGTGGCTCCAACTATCTTGACTTCACACCATTCACAAACCTTCCACTGCTTAAAATCAGCAACGCCATTATCAGATAACGGAAGCCTTAGACAAACTGTTGAACTGCTTTTTCTTTTGCAGATATCACAAGTGACTTGCTCTGAATTCACATTTTCTTGTAACAGTCTGATGTCAGATGTATTGAAGGAAGAAGTCTTAAATGCACAAGTATTTTCTACATGACCCAAGCCTTTCAGTTCATTATTATTAACACTGGATGCAATCCGCAGACTAGCATCTTGTGTAGAAACCAGACTTTCGGGTGAATTTGAGTGGGCATGTGCCTTCTTAAGCATGGCCACAAGCAAAGAAGACGCACTTCCTGCAACAATATTTCCACTTCTATCAACTGAAACGGAAGAACTTGGCAATATGCCATCAGAATTAGGTTTCTGTCCATTGCTATTTAGAACTGGTATATCTTGTGAATTTGATTTGGTATCAGTTTTCTTTGACAATGAAGCTCCATCTGCAGTTTCCATCAGTATGCCATCAGAATTAGGTTTCTGTCCATTGCCAGTTAGGACTAGTACATTTTGTGAATTTGATTTGGTATAAATTTTCGATGACACAGAAACTGCATCTGCCTTTTTCATTAGCAGAGCTTGCAGACATGGACTGAAGAAACTACCTCTTGATTTCTGACTTGATAAACAGGTCATGCTGGCTGCAGGTGTAGTTTCGAGAATGTTCCTTAGAATTGTTTTTGATGGTCCACCTAACGCACAAGGCTTATTCACAAAACCCACTCTTTGACTAGAACCAACAGATCCTCCTTTTCCTGAATAATGTTCAGCTGGTGTGAATCCATAACCAGAAGACAGGGGTTCACCAGTAAATGTCATTTGTGGTCTCCTTTTTGCCCTTGTTCTCAAACTGTTCCTCTTTCTTTTACCTGGAAGCCATTCACCATCGTCGCTGGAGCTTGTATCACCTTCACCAGCCTGGCCGACATCTTCTGTAGGGTCGTAGTCATCATCGTCTTCCCGCTCACTGTAATCGACCGTCTCCTCTGTGGAACTGGTTTCGGTTTCCTCAGAACTCTTCTCGGGTTCTTCATCATTACCGGAGGCAGCAAAGTAGTCAAGGTAGGCTGGGACATCTTTCTCACTTTGGTCCATTGTGGAGCATTGAAAATATAGTTCTGTAAAGACAAAAAGCATGCACATAAAAAAGCAGGTTCGTTAAAGGAAAGGAAAGGAATGTCAGTTTAACTATAGGCCTACTGTTAATAACCCTGGGCTCGAAATAGTAGCCTGCGACAAGCGAAAAAGCAGTAAAAAAATTTACACCTAGCATATGAAAGAGAAATTCACCTGCCAAATCACCAAACCATCGCAGGTTATTTTATTTTCAAGACAGTGATAAACCTATGGTGAAATTTTTCCAGAAGGCAATATTTTCTTTTTTAGCAGGACCATTAACCCTTGCAATTGTCCACGGCAATTGGCAATGCTGTGGAGATTGTTGTGCAGGTTTTAATTCTCCACGGCATGCTTTTGCCTTGGACTATATTAAGGTTTTTTCAATGGCATGGTTTTTTTTTTCGCTGACATTTTGTTAATTGTAGGGGTTACAGGACATATATTGCTTGTATAAAAATAACAGAAGGCCATATTTTATTTCCTATTTTGAGCCCCTTAATTGTACATGTGTAATGGTCATTAATACTAAATGAAATGCTTAGATAAACATGCATAAATGTATATATCAGGCCATAGCATTTCAAATTTCATGGGAAACACTTTTTCGGCTCCATGCCGTGTAATCATGGGAACCCATCGGAAATTGTTTTTAAAAAATAATTACATACATATCATTTTCGTTAAATAGTCGTACTTGATATAATAATCATGGGAAACAAAATTTTGGTTCCGTGATTTTACTGACGGAAATGAGTGTACCTGATGGCCTGATACACACAAGTACATATTCATGTATCATGCCCAATGGAAGACGAAGAAGGAAATGAGTGTACCTGATGGCCTGATACACACAAGTACATATTCATGTATCATGCCCAATGGAAGACGAAGAAGGAAATGAGTGTACCTGATGACCTGATACATACAAGTACATATTCATGTATCATGCCCAATGGAAGACGAAGAAGGAAATGAGTGTACCTGATGACATGATACATACAAGTACATATTCATGTATCATGCCCAATGGAAGACGAAGAAGGAAATGAGTGTACCTGATGACCTGATACATACAAGTACATATTCATGTATCATGCCCAATGGAAGACGAAGAAGGAAATGAGTGTACCTGATGACCTGATACATACAAGTACATATTCATGTATCATGCACAATGGAAGACGAAGAAGGAAATGAGTGTACCTGATGACCTGATACATACAAGTACATATTCATGTATCATGCCCAATGGAAGACGTAGAAGGAAATGAGTGTACCTGATGACCTGACACATACAAGTACATATTCATGTATCATGCACAATGGAAGACGAAGAAGGAAATGTTTTATTTAATGACGCACTCATCACATTTTATTTACGGTTATATGGCGTCAGACATATGGTTAAGGCGTCAGACATATGGTTATAAGGACTACACAGATATAGAGAGAGGAAACCCGCTGTCACCACTTCATGGGCTACTCTTTTCGATTAGCAGCAAGGGATATTTTATATGCACCATTCCACAGACAGGATAGTACATACCACGGCCTTTGTTACACCAGTTGTGGAGCACTGGCTGGAACGAGAAATAGCCCAATGGGTCCACCGACGGGGATCGATCCCAGACTGACCAAGCAGCAAGCGAACGCTTTACCACTGGGCTACGTGCCGCCCCTCATGCTCAATGGAATAAATTTTAACCTTTCAAGAGAAATTTTAGGTGACAGAAGACATCAATCTACACAGTGTGGGATATCTAAGGCATATTCTTGTTACTGGTGTTACTAATAGGCTTTTCAAACAAAACCCCATCGAGTCGCGGGGAACTGATCCTACAATCCATCACATGTGAGAACTTTCACCACTGAGTTTACAAATGTATGTGTACATCCTACTACAAAATCTGCAGCAGTGTTTCAATTTTAACATAGCAACGATGGCAAATGCCACGATTGTCTTCCAGGAGTGCAGAAATGAAAAATATTTCACTAGCTTGCCAGACCAGAACCAATTAAAATTTACTAGCCCACCAGAATTTCTACTAGCCCACCAGCCTATAGAATACAATATATAAATTTTTTAATGTGTAATAACAATTATAATATACACTGTCTTCACAGCAAATAATATTATATATTATTATTATGACAAAAACATCAAGGACACTTGGTAAATGATCAGTATTAAGTGGCAAATGAAATCAAACCCCAAACCTTGATTCACAAATCAATATATTTTGAAATATTCTAATAAAGATAAAGTTTTTCACAGTTCTTTCATAGAGATTCACAAAATTTACAAAATCATAATAATAAATTTTAAAAATACAGTCAGTCAAAAAGAGACAGATTGCCCGTTGGGCTGGTATAGTTGCATTTTTCAATTCCTCCATCCGAATGTTTACTCTCATTTGGCGAGCGGGTGAGTACTTTCTACACCCCTCCCCTCCTTTACTTTCCACACCCCTCCCCTCCTTTACTTTCCACACCCCTCCCCTCCTTTACTTTCCACACCCCTCCCCTCCTTTACTTTCCACACCCCTCCCCTCCTTTACTTTCCTGTCAGGGCTCACACTGGAAGTCATTTTGTGTTTGGCAGTTTTCAGATCTGTGGAGTATTTTCTTGAAAATTATTAAAATGTGGTTAATTTAAGGAATATTTTATTAGCTAAAAATTTTAGTTTGTTTTGTTTGGTTTGGTTTGACACCACTAGAGCACATTGATTGATAAATTATTGGCTATTGGATGTCAAACATTTGGTAATTTTGACATACAGTCTTAAAGACGAAACCTGCTATATTTTTCTATTAGTAGCAAGGGATCTTTTATATGCATCATCCCACAGACAGGACGGCACATACCACAGCCAATGATATACCAGTCAATGTGCACTGGCTGGAATGAGAAATAGCCCAATGGGCTCACGGACTGGGATTGATCCTAAGGTTAACGACAGTCACTTTTTGCACCCTTGTTTTGGCTTGTACACAAAACATATAACATATCCAATGGTAATTTTTTTAATGATATATTTGACAAAAGGTACTTTTTACTTCTTTCATCTTTTAAAAATTAAACTTAATATTTTGTCCAGAATTATGAAAAATAAAAACATGTATATCGACCTGTAAACAGCATAATTGTCTGCTCGTTATAGAATTATAGGGTCACGGTTAGTAGACCAGTTTTTATTTTAATGTGGCAAAGCTTTGTAATAATACAGGTAATTTTTAATTTGAATGATGTTAGTATTCCAATTACATCACTTTACAACTCCTTACAATAACCAGTGTTTCTGCCAGAGTATAAAATGGGTATAGCGCCACACCCAAATGTTTTGCAGATATTATTTTTTTCAAGTTAACCTTTTGACAAAATTAATGAGTCTTATCATTACTGTATGATTTTCTTAACACTAACCCAAAATCTAACCCATTTTCTTTCTGGGGGACAGCGCTGCATGTGCATGCAGCACACACATTGTAAATGTTCAGTTCCATAGCGCCATACCCAAAAATTTCTTTCTGGCAGAATTAAAAACTGATAACAATAAACCGGGTACATGACATTTCTGTTTTCAGAATGTTGGAAAAATTCTAATGCAAAATTGCTATTGAATTTATTTATTTTTTAACAGCTAGTATAATTTACCTGAATGTGTTTGAAGAAAATCTTGTAATTAAAAAATTATACCATTTATGAAACATGTCAAGTTATGGTGAGATATATACAGGGTTGAAAATTAGCTGTCGCCCGTGACGACCTTTACTGGCTAAGGGCGACTAAGAATTTTACAAAGATATATAGTCCGTTGGGCGACCAACGATGTTAGGGTCTGGCAAGTATGGGGCCACCGGCCTCGGTGGCGTCGTGGCAGGCCATCGGTCTACAGGCTGGTAGGTACTGGGTTCGGATCCCAGTCGAGGCATGGGATTTTTAATTCAGATACCGACTCCAAACCCTGAGTGAGTGCTCCGCAAGGCTCAATGGGTAGGTGTAAACCACTTGCACCGACCAGTGATCCATAACTGGTTCAACAAAGGCCATGGTTTGTGCTATCCTGCCTGTGGGAAGCGCAAATAAAAGATCCCTTGCTGCCTGTCGTAAAAGAGTAGCCTATGTGGCGACAGCGGGTTTCCTCTCCAAATCTGTGTGGTCCTTAACCATATGTCTGACGCCATATAACCGTAAATAAAATGTGTTGAGTGCGTCGTTAAATAAAACATTTCTTTCTTTTTTGTATGGGGCCAGTTAAAAAAGAAACGCAAAGAAACTGATTCGAATGTAACAAAACACACAGCGTCTGTGCTGGCACGAACTACAGATCTGGCAGCAGAAGATATAGAACATGAAATAAGAAGAGCAGATCTGAAGTCTTGACACCAAGACTTACATGATCACATAACGTCCAAAGATTACTGTAATATGATACAAAAGTACATAGTATATTTTGGTAAAATGTTTCTTTTGATTTTTTTGCAGATTAATTTTTCTTTCGATATTTAATAGCCTACTTCTGTAGCATGTACAATATCCAAATAAAACGCACATGTGTACGTGTACGTGCACTAACACACACACACTCACACACACACACGCACATTATATTTTACTGAGGCAGAAAATATTAATTTTGAGACTATTGTCCATTTGCATCAAATACATGTAGGAACCGATAAATTGGCATGTAACTTCATAATGAATAAAGACAAAATTTATATAAAAATACATTAATTTATTAAATTTTAAACCCATACCATCTCAAACAAAACTTTTGTGGGAACTTCTTTACATATTACCATCAAACTGCATAGGTTAAATCTTCGTTTTTGATACATGTTTTACGGCAACTGATGGAAAATCTATGGTAATCTGAACGACAAGACAAGACAAGAATTTGTTACACTCAGGCCGTATTCTACAGCATAGGAGGACATGTGTTCAATGGTTGGGCATGATGTTACCGTAATACATGATCAGGGCCGTATCTCTGCACAATGCAGTCCAATGAGTATTTGGCAAAATAGTGGATAATTCCATCAATCTAGTGCATCGTCTATAGGACAGCCACTACTGAGGAAATCCTTTACTGGAAATTCCATCAATATCTATCTAGTGCATCGTCTATAGGACAGCCACTACTGAGGAAATCCTTTGCTAATAATTCCATCAATATCTATCTAGTGCATCGTCTATAGGACAGCCACTACTGAGGAAATCCTTTACTGGAAATTCCATCAATCTAGTGCATCGTCTATAGGACAGCCACTACTGAGGAAATCCTTTGCTGATAATTCCATCAATATCTATCTAGTGCATCGTCTATAGGACAGCCACTACTGAGGAAATCCTTTACTGGAAATTCCATCAATATCTATCTAGTGCATCGTCTATAGGACAGCCACTACTGAGGAAATCCTTTACTGGAAATTCCATCCCTCTTGCATCACCATAAAGATGACTGAAACTCTCATACTAGTTTACTAAAACACGCACAGTTCTACCTTTAGTCTTTTTGTACTGCGTTATATTTTACTTCAGAGACAATGATGCAAGTTAAGCTGTATACCATGGCTGTTCTAGCATTTTGTCTTCACCCCTGTATTAAAAATGAGATTTAATCTATATATAATTTAATTGTAATTTGTAAAAACAACCAACCTATTTTATTTATAATGGATTTCTTTGTCATTTTTTGTAATTTCAGTTGGTATGGGTTTAAAACTTAATATCATGTTTTTATATGAAATTTAGCTTTATTCATTTATTTATTAAGTTAAGATTTTGACACAAATGGTCAGCACATGGTTATTATTATTTTTTTAAACATTCTAGTTTTGAATTTGGCTGCACAGTTAAATTTCAATGTGATAATTGGAGGACTAATTGAATTTGAGAAGGGCCAGTAAGATTTTTCTTCAACTGTTCATTTTCAACCCTGTATATATTTATTGTGTACGAAGCCAAAACAAAACTGTCTATGAGTTGTGCTATGGATCGAGCAAGAGGCAAATACTCTGTTGGCAATGAAGAGAGATGTGTGTGTGTGTGTGTGCGTGTGTGTGTGTGTCATGATCATGTGCCTTCCTCCCCAGCTATTCTATAGTGGACTTATCTGAACAGCATTGGGTGACTGTTATATCTTATCACCAGCCTCGGTGGCGTCGTGATTGCGCCATTGGACATACGGCTGGTAGGTACAGGGTTCGCAACCCGGTACCGGCTCCCACCCAAAGTGAGTTTTATTGACTCAGTGGGTAGATGTCCAGGACAGCGTGCTTGAACCTTAATTGGATATAAGCACGAAAATAAGTTGAAATGAAATAAAAAATTGCTGATCATGAGAATGTTTGGGGGTTTTCAGTGCTTTGTCTATTTATGTAACCGGAACATTTTGTTCAATATCACGTCGAGATTCGCTACACGCAAGTTTTAGAGATCGCTACATAATTGTAAGACATTAAACAGTAGTTGTTAATTAATTTTCAAATGACTAGAAATATCGCTAATGAACATTTTGAAATGTTCCCTAGTAAACAATTCAAACTGACTGTATTACAAGTTGGTCAACCCCTAGATTATTTTTCTATACTTTTTCTTTTACTACTCAAATTTTAAAAAGTTAGTTTTCTTTAAAGTGATTGACCCTAGTTTTTAAACACTAAGACATATTGTTCTACATTAAAGTAGTTTTTGATAATTTAAATTAGATAGAAGTACTTACATTTTATTATTTAGAATATTCATTTTTGTACACCTGAAGTGGTTCTGGTCATCCAGGTTTTTGTAATACCCAAAATGCATTTTTCATAATTTTCAAAAACACATGCAGGTCTGTCTGAGAAGTAATGGTTATATTGAGAATAGCTCTAGTTATTTTTAGACAATATTTCTCCATTTAAATATCACAAATTTTAGCTTAATTCTCTCGGTTATAAGTTTATCCAAATGTGTTGTAGGTTTGTTGATTAACTAAACGGGCTGAAACTTGGGTTTGCGCCTTTAACATCTCCACTAAAGCACATTGATTAATTTTACCATTGGTTACTGAATGTCAACATTTGATAATTCTGACATAGTTTTTTTTTTGATGTTTTGTTTGTTTTTCATTTGCAGCTAGGGATCCAGACAGAACAGCACATACCATGGTCTACTAATAAATGAAATTATTTGGCTGTAACTTTTTATGGACATTAGCTGAGTCACCTTCAGCCCTACCCCTTATTGATATTGACATGTGGGGTACACCACATATCAGTATCAACATGGGGTGATATGTGGGGTACACCACATATCAATATCAACATGGGATAGGGCTGGAGGGGACTCGACCTACATGGACACATAATTAAAAAAATAATTATTACATTTTAAAACAAACACTAATAATCTAGTCCGAACGGACGTACAGTGTGGTTCTTTTAAAAGCAAAGCATCGATTTTAATGTGCGTCCTGTCCTGCACTACTTTAAATGTTAATCAAAATTTTAATTTAAAAAAAATTATGAAATGTGAATTTTGATAAATATGTTTTAAAATGAAAGTGCCATTAAGTGTGAATGTTGTTTAAATGCACTCCTCGTAATATCAACGTACTGTAAATAACCTGCTTCAAAGGACAGAGGTCAAGGACGAATTCTACATGAAAGGCGTTTGCAGTCGCCGAAACTAGACTTGCGAGTCGCACTAAAGCTCCTACAACAGCGATTTTTACGAATTTTTATTCTATTAGTACGTACCTTTTTAATGAAACTCTTATTATCCAACAATCACATAAAATAGTGACGGTAATCTGTACACAACTCTGTGAAATAGAGTGTGATCTACCATCCCTTTCGAGTCGTGTTTCTCGGCCAACAGGATCTAGATTTAGGTCAAGGAACTTTGCAATGAGTTAAGCCAAAGTTCATGGGTCAAAGGTTAAGGATGTTGAAACAAGTACATATTGATTTTCAGGAGAGGTACGTAAGCATGACTTTATGCGGTTTATGTTTAATATTTCAGTTTACAAACATAATAATAATTAATATTGGCGTTAGGTCCGTACGCGGGGGAGGTGGGTGACGGGTGCAAACGCACCACCCCCCCCACCCCCCACCCCATTTTTTTTTTTTTTTTTTTTTTTTGTAAATATAATTTCAGTTTGGTTTGATGTTAGAAGAAAACTAAAAGTTTTTGGAAATAACACAAAAAATACTATTTTTGTGTGCAGTTTAGAAAACAATCGGCTTAGAAATAAATAGCTTACATAGTAAATTCCATAGCCTAGTATATAAAAAAAGGCATTCATAAATTGCATACAAAAATAGTTTGGTATTTTTAAAATTAATTTTCTTCCCCCAAAAAAAACCTTTTACTTTTTTTCTCTTATATCAAACCAACCTGAAATTATTTAAAAAATAAAAAAAAATGTAGGATAGGACGAACTATTTTTCCCTTTATTCGTTTTTTCTTTTCTTGATTTTTTTTGTTTTTTTTTTTTTTTTTTTTTTTTGCCATTGTGCCATCACAAGTAATTCGCACTCACCCACATTTATACTACATGTATAATCATAAACAACTTTACTCACTGCATCTGCACAAGCAGGATCCTAGTTTTGCATAATAAATATAAATATTTCATGCATAGACATAATTTTAAATGTGTTAATAATATTATGTAAAGATAAATATTCATATATAGAGTTTCACACACAATATGATGTGCTGGTATTCATCTTTGGACAATCAGATTGCACTGATTACACAATCGTTCTTCTACTGGAGTAAAGGTATTTGTGTATCGTCCAGTCTCAGCTTTCAGTTTGTGGTTGCTGAGACGTAGTTCACTAAATTGTTTGCGATGTTTTGGATGTATGCAATGTAGCTGTATATTCTCTTTATATGATCTATACGTTCTCAACCTGTTACTAGATCCATCTCTTTTGGCTGGAGCAATAATATTTCCCCTAAAAAGGTCTAAATGTTTAGCTTCAGTCGCACTTATAAGACGAGTTAGATCATTTACAATATTTCTTTCGGGATTCAAATTATCAATACAGCAATAAAGTTTATGTAGCCAACCAGTGTTTCTCTGTAGACCTACACAGTTAGTGCATTCAGAAAAAAACATATTGTAATATTACATTGTCACGGGGATCCTATAATACCCGTAACTGAATAAAACACGATTATCCAAATCTCTCTCCTAACTGTATATCTATTAGATCTCTCTGTAACAGGCAATTATACCCGCTGGCTCGTCTAGGTATGATCAGAGATAAGATCTTATATAAAGTATATATTATTATAGCATGTTTAGTTCACTAGAAAACACAACAAAAACACAATACACTTTGGAATCTGTATTAACCTACGCTGACAAATGTACTGCCGCAGTAGTTAATTAACAACAACAAATAATAACAACCCAGAACCGATCACTTAATTAGTTAATCTCTAGGTGTCTAGTTTACACAATATGCTAATCACTTCACCGTGACACAACACCCACACGTGTGATAATTGAGAAACGCTTCCAGAAGAACTTAATTAATAAAGGAATTACAACTCTATTCCTAATTGGTTAATTTTTAATTAACCCTTACTACTCATTCAATAACGTGTGATAATTGAGAAACGCTGCCAGGGGAACTTAATTAATAAAGGAATTACAACTCTATTCCTAACTGGTTAATTTTTAATTAACCCTTAACTACTCATTCAATAACGTGTGATAATTGAGAAACGCTGCCAGGGGAACTTAATTAATAAAGGAATTACAACTCTATTCCTAACTGGTTAATTTTTAATTAACCCTTACTACTCACTCAATAACGTGTGATAACTGAGAAACGCTACCAGGGGAACTTAATTAATAAAGGAATTACAACTCTATTCCTAACTGGTTAATTTTTAATTAACCCTTAACTAGTCATTCAATAACCTTGTAACACAGAATTAATACTGGTACCTATCACAATAAAGACAATAACCTACAGTTTACCTAGGTCCTCTAGGATGACTGGCTAAGCCTTCCTATGTTTCTCCCCGATATCTCTAAAACCCTAGCTATTTATTTTAAAAAGCCGAATATCGCCTGGGGGTACATCGCGGCACCTCACGTATCATGTAAATTTTCCACAGCCACCACGCCGGCATATTTTTCTTAGATCGCCCAGACTGGATGTCGCCATTCCGCGAGCAATCCCCTGGTCATAAACAGCACTACCGGAGTTATTACGTAACTACTGGCCACATGGCCTCCACACCTGCGCTGGGTGTGTATTAGAAAAGCTCGACGACCGTCGCGCAAAG
The DNA here is from genome assembly GCF_016097555.1 of Gigantopelta aegis. Classification (NCBI taxonomy): domain Eukaryota; kingdom Metazoa; phylum Mollusca; class Gastropoda; order Neomphalida; family Peltospiridae; genus Gigantopelta; species Gigantopelta aegis. The sequence goes on from NC_054700.1 coordinate 49,647,154, forward strand.
GTATGACGTAACAAGTTGCACATCTGGGCTTAAGTGCATAATGGAACTGCACACGGCCCTCTAAAACAATTAATATCGCCACAGGCGAAAACAAATTAAGAGCATGTTCCGTCACATACACAGTTAGTCGTTTGCATGTGAGAGTTAAAATATACCATTCTTTTTAATACAGATAATAAAAGTGGGTATAGATCAAGCTCAGCTTTAGATGCCCAGTTATGGGCACGATTGCTTAATTATTGTAGTGGTAACTTGCGGAATTCTAATAGCACTCTCTCTGGCAAAAAGGTTTCCAGGACATTTTAATGATATGAACTGGGCACCCCAGACACCACTGGCATATGAAAGGACAGTTTCAATAAGATAATTAAATAATTGATATGAAATATCTACTGATATATTGGTGTCCAAGAGTTCGTTCTGTAGTTTATAAAAACAGCCCAGTCCTTTTTTTCAAAGAGATTTGGAGCATTCTTTAAAATTACCATTTTGAATGAAGTCCACTCCTAGATATGTATATTTTGATACTATTAGTACTTTATTGCCAGAAAGATGCCATATATGATTATTTGTTGTGTTTTGGCCACCCAAAATAAAAATAAATAGTTTTTGTCTGGATTAGTGGTAAGTATGTTATTTTTGCAGTATGCATCCAGTTGCATGGTTAAGGCGTAACTGTAATCCTTGCGGTGTTTACGATAGAAGCAGGAGGTCATCTGCAAATGACTTAGGTGCACTGTGTATAATGATACCGTATCACCAATATATATTCTTCAAAATCATTAATGAACATGTTGAACAATGTTGGGGATAAAATACAACCCTGTCGAATACCAGTATTTGACTGGAATGGTTGTGGTGTTCCTTTATTAGTTTAAACAATGTGTGGCATTGGCACACAGAGATTTTATAATTTTCAGAACATTACCTGTAATTTCCATACGAGCAATCTTATGAAATAGGCTAGTTTACTTATATCCACGGAATCAAATGCTCGTTGCATGCATATACTTGTTTCTTTTTACACTTATCTTTATCAATAGTGGTTTTTAATGTAAATATATATGATCTGTTGTTCTGAATGCCTGTCTGAATCCAGCTTGACAGATATCAACTTGGTCATTTATTTATTTATTTTTGTTGTATTTTACAATTCGTTTATCTATTAGTTTGCACCAATACAACTACTGAGAGCAATACCACGGTAGTTACTTGGGTCTGTTTTGTCACCTTTTTATGGAACAATTATTGAAAGGGCCCACTGTGCAGGAAAATAGCCCCATTGAAACGTTTGACCTCATGATCCAATATTAAAGGAAAGAGGCACTTAATAAGCTCATTACTTATAATATTGTCCTCCCCTTGTGACATTTTTAGTTTTAAATCTTCAACCAGGCTAGGATTCCAGGTACTGTTATTGGTGAATTAATCACTTGGTTATCTTGGAAATTAGTGGCCATGTAAACTGCATCATTAGAGGTGTTTTGTTGTTGTTGTTATTTGTAAAACACTTTTACTTTTCATCTTACATCAAACAAAACTGAAAATATTTACAAAAAACATTTTTGTAGGATGGAATGGACTATAAGTTACCGGAGTGGAGGGGGAGGGGCGCACGGGGGCAATGCCTCCCCTATCGGACCTTTTATCTTTCTTTTTTTTCTTTACTGTATTAAATTTGATAAAATCCTCGCTGTATGGATTTTGGTGCGGATAAGCAACGATCTCGCACTAACTGCAGCCAGTGAACGTTTCGCTAACGTTCGCGAACTAATTGATTGGTTCCCGACGTTGCCATTTGGTTTAACGTGAAGCTCATAAACCAGTCCAGCTGTCTATTTTGGCTTCAGATCTCAGACGTAAGTTCTAAATTTGGATTTCAAATTCTGCCCACCTCAAACTCAAAACCCCACCTTTTCGCACATGCGTTGTTAGTCATTTTCAATATTTATTAAAAGCCTGTACATGCACACAAAAAATATGTTTCTGAATAGGGCCTCCACGAGTCCAAAATATGGGACTCGAGTACTCGAGGGTCAAACTCGACCCGGACCCGAGTACCCGAAACTTAGGGTAGATGATGATGAGATTAAAGAATAAAGTTAAATAGAATTATGCATTTTAATTCCAGGGCTGAACATGGATGCCAAATCATGTCATTGTATTGCATTTAGAAACCGGTTGATGTATTTAGTGTTATGATGGATGGACGGCCAGTTTAAAAAAAGAAACTAGCGCATGATCTTATAATTATTGTGTCACTTATATCGTTGATTATCTAATCCTGAAATTATTGTCCTACATTGTCCAGTGTATTATAGTTGATTCCACCGTGTACGGGTACTCCAGTCCTGTGAACGAACTCGAGTCTTGCTAGACTCGACCCGTGCCCAAGTACTCAAGTACTTGTGGAGACCCTATTTCTAAAATATGAACAGGGACGAACACTTTGATTAATATATTTATAAAAGGAAAAAAAATCACTTTGTCAATAGAAGGAACCCAAGAGAAGTCACTTCACTTCTTTTCCCCATGATCGCTAAAAACAACTAATGTCAACACAGATAGGCAATGTAAGATAAAAGATATAAGATAAACTTTACTGAATCTAAACATTCCACATTTGGAACGGGATGCAAAACTGTAATACTTGTACAAGCATGGCACCAGACAAACAGTGAATAGTTTGTGAAATATCTATTTTCTAATGAGCTAGGGTCTATAATTCATTAAACTTATTTACAATTCTTTCGTCTACTATTCAATACAGTCGGGGCACAACAATGCAGCATATACCTTTTACAAATCTAATATAATACCTGAAAAAGAATTAAACAGGAGGGGACAAAAATCATTTTTAAAAATGTAATGCTTTGACACGTACCGAATATTAATTCATCGTGAGTCAAGTGGATTCGATAATTTTAAGGAATAAACAAAAACGACTGGTAAAATTAATGGTTTTATGGGTTTTAAAATTTTTGTCCGATCTTTATTGTTAATGAACATGTTCCCAAACTGTGAAGCAAAACCTCACTAAGATATAGCTAATGAACGACAAGCAGGCGACAACAAATCGGACTGCACAATCAAACCATATACATCATCATAATAATATGTAAGCACGGTAAAAAAACACATTTTGTATTGTATGATACCGGAGAATCGGCCGAAATGTTCCGAATGGAAATTAAACCCCTAATCGAGATATCTCGCATATTTCCGGAAAGAGGCGAAAATATAAAAACTTCCGCTTTGATGTTCAGTGTTCTTGTTCTATTTTGTGCTATTTTATTTAAAACATGGGCAAGTTAAACATATTTGTAATAGTTTTAGCTAATCCTCAAGCGGTATATTTGGCTGGTCAGGTTGTGCAGGGACATGTCACGGTCGAACTTAATGAGGAAATGAAAATGAGAGGTGAAGCTTCAAAACATGATAGAGCGCACTGCTGCCCTGTGATGAACTTGTACTTCGTTATTTTTTGTAAATAATTTCAGTTTGGTTTGACATAAGAAGAAAGGTAAAAGTGTTTTGGAAATCACAAAAATACTATTTATATGTGCAATTTACAAAGCAATCGGCTAAGAAATAAGTTGTAGTAAATTTGGGTACAGGCTAAAACGGAACCGTGCCAAAACGGAACCATTTTTGTTGGCGAAAACGGAACCGATCATGGCTAAAACGGCACCATATATAAATATATATAACTTATCTTATTTTTAATTTCAGTATTAGGGTTAGGGTTCAGAGCGATGAATAGGGGTTGGGGGGGGGGGGGGGGGGGGGGAATTCGGAAGTCTTTCCATGTAAATACGTAAATTAAGAGCGCCAAGTGCATTACTACCCCATCCCCCCTCCCCTGCCCCCTCTATGTCTGAATTTCTTTTGATTTTTGTTTTACATTGGTACACTTCACTCTTTGTACATACTTTGATGCCTAATATAATATTATATACCGACCTCAGTAGCGCTGTGGTTAAGTCATCAGTCTCCAGGCTGGTAGGTACTGGGTTCGGATTCCAGGCGAGACATGTGATTTTTAATTCAAGTAAAGACTCCAAATCTGAATGAGTGCTCAGTCGAGACATGGGTAGGTTTAAATCACTTGCTCCGACCAGTGATCCATAACTAGTTCAACAAAGGCCATGGTTTGTGCTATCCTCCCTGTGGGAATCGCAAATGAAAGATCTCTTGCTGCCTATCATAAAAGAGTTGCATATGTGGCAACAGCAGGTTTTCTCTAAAAACTGTGTCAGAATGACCATATGTTTGACGTCTAATAGCCAATAACACACAAACAACAAATTCATCAGTTAAGTCTGTTTCATTCCCAAACAAATTTTAATAAGACTATAAGACTTAAGTGTTAAACATTCTTTACAAACTTGTCAGAATGTGATTACTCAATCACGACAGTGGATTACGCAATGCCACGTTGATATTTAATCTTCACTCAATTTTATTACAAAGCAGGCATACATGGGCTCCCATTTTTATGTGTGTGGGGTTAAAGGGGGAGGCTGATTTTTTGCATGAATTAAATGAAAATGGGGGCATTCTGTGTCAAATGAATCATTTCTAGGACTCACACTCAGATTTCAAACAAATTTGGTACACGTACGGTTGTCAGTGAGAAAACATCTGAACTAAAATTTTAGAAATGTAGATCAAAAGGCTGTAACATTTTTACTAATCAAGATAGATGAAAAAAAATTCAAATGATTTTTTAAAGGGACAGACCCTAGTTTTTAAACAGTTAGGCATATTTTCCACCTAGACCCTAGTTTTAACCCGTAAAATTGGACACTACATAACCATGGATTCCATAACCATTACTTATCACATGCACATGCATTTTTAAAAACACCATGATGACCAGAAATGCTTCGGTTGTACGGAAGTGGATAATCTAAAAAATAAAATATACGTAATGTTTGATTTCAGTGAAAATAAACGGCTCTAATAGTGAAAAATATGCCTTAGTGTTTAAAAACTAGGGTCGTCCATTTAAAGGTACTTTCACATTATTTCTCTAAATATGGATTATAAATGGAAATTAAATTAATTTGGAATACCAAGCCTCGCAACTGGATCACTCAAAATGTTTAATTGAACCATGATTGAGGGAATCCCATGACAACCATTGAGCAGCTTCATTTTAAAAAATTGGAACTCTTTTATGAGGAGTCTAAAACATACGACAAAATAGAGTATTGATAAGAGTTTTTAGACTATATATATATATATATACAGTGGACTCTGTGTAATCTGGATCTCTGCGTAAACCGGTCCATTTTTAAAGGGACACACCCTAGTTACGTTTATTTGTTAACCATTACGGCATTGTTTTTCGCTATTAACCCCCATTTTTCACAAATAAAATTGCACTTTACTTACATTTTATTATTTAGAATACACATTTCCATTCACCTGAAGTGCTTTTTGGTAATCCTGATGTTTGTAAAACCACGAAATGCATTTTTTTGCATTTTTTCACAAGACGTGTTGTCGAGAAAAAACCGTTAAGCAAGCGAGGTCCAATCTATTTTTAGAGGGGATATTTCCATTTCAATGTCACAGACGTTGGTATATCACGTGATCGTTATCATTTTGGTTCAGTTTGTTTTCTCGTGCACGGTTCGCGCAATCAACATCCGATTTGTTGTTGTTCATTTGTGAGATTTTTCTTCACAGTTCGTGAACATTTTCAGTAACAATAAAGTTCAGACAAGTAAGTGTCTCAATACAAAATGTTACAAACCCTTAAAACCAATAATTTTGCTAAGTCTTACGACATCTGGAGAGGGGATACAACCAGGACAGAACAGTTGGAACATGTCCAGGAGAGGTGAAACGAACGCACCCCAAGTCTGTGAAATTTGTCGTGACGTAGGCATTGTTGTGCTTCGAGCGACATCTACCGGTGACATCAGAATACTAACTTTCAAAATTATTTCAAGCAACTGGGACATGGGGATTCCCATGGTATTTATCGATATAAAACCTGCATTTTCACTCCATTTGATAAAAACGTGATCTAAGTGTGTTACAGGTTTGTAGATTAACCAAATTATAATTTATTTTCGCTGGATGGAACTAGGGTGTGCGGCTTTAAAGCCCCGTCCAGCTACCGTTTATCTCTTAGGTATAAATCTCTGCCTAATCCGTACTCTGTCTATTCCGGACTCCGGATCAAAAATCAAGAACGAAAGAACCGTTCATGCATTAATTACCCTGTCTACACCGGATTGGGATTTGGCTGAACGATGGGCTGCTTAATTAGTTGAACAATGATCGTCACTTGCCGAATAATCAGGACGCCATCGCAAGATCAAATACAAAATGTAATCACACTCGTGTGAAGTTTACTCTTATTGCGGTAGGCCGTTAGATCTGGATTTTGTATTCAAATAATTTTGTACATATGAATAAATAATGTTTTAGGAAATAAAATGAAATTTAACCTAGTGCAAATATTAGAACTACCAGAAACACGTTTAATATGCAGCCACTACTATTTTATGCAGAAAAATATATTTGATATGTAATTACAATCGTTAAAAAGTCTTTTTTAGTGGATAACATCTTAAAAATTGCAGCAAACTCAGGAATGTCCCTTTAGGTATATTTTTTATGTCTGTGAAATAATCGATTGCAAATCTGGCTTGTATGACTGTATTTCCTAACCATCCATTGGGTTCAAATGTCATTGTTGATCGCGAGTTGTTGATCATTCAAGAACCATAACTCTGGATGAACTCTTTCTAAACCGGTTCTCTATGTAAACTGGACTATTTCAACGGTGCGAAGTGAGTCCGGTTTAGACAGAGACCACTGTATATATATATACGACAGCCATGTAATGTACCCTTGAATTTTATATAGCTACCGTACACATAACCATTGCAGGCATATGTGCAGGCATTTTAGCAAGAGGGTTCTAGACTGAGGCGAGCAAAGTTTACAGGGGAAGGGGAGTGTGTCGAGACACGCTTGCCCGGAAAATTATTTAAAAAGAGTAAGGAAAATTTGCTTAAACAGGGTGTTGAGCAAGTGATTTTTTTTTCTCTTATACATTTATATATTTTTTTTTTTGGGAGGGGGGGAGGAGGGGGAGCGAAGGTTATTTTGTTTTTTAATGTGTTTGTTGTTGTTTTTAGTTTGTGTATTGTCCGTAGTTAGGTTAGTGTGTATTTATGCTCTCTTTCAGATAATCTCAGTAGCTGATAATTTGTGATTTTTATTTATTTTTATTCCTTATCAATATTACGCTATTCATATACGGTAGATGTCTATGAAAAATGTACTAGTACACAAAAGGGTCTGCAAGATTCATATTCAATCCCTCCTCCCCTGTACAGACCACACAATGTTCGTACTAAGTATGTATATTCCTCCTGTGGTTCTGTAATATGGATCAATCAAATATTTGTTTACCGCCTATATATATATTTCTGCTGTATATTTAGTCATCCCTCATTAGCGGAGGCCATATACACGGCCGTTGTATATATAGCCACTTCGTATATAAACACTCTAGTTTACAGTATTCTTTAAAGGTCCACAATCATGGCACATTATTAATACACAGTATATAAAACAAATACATAAACATTACAGTATTAAAAATAAAAAACAAAAACACCATCCCAGTTATTAATAAAGTGACTTTTTTAAAACGCTTGGGGGAAAAAACCCACTGCTCAGTCGATTTGACCCACATCAGACCTGTGACATGGCATCAGGTGTTCTGTTAGTAGGTTAACATGCCGACAGCAGAGAATGATTGTTCAGAAAACAGCTGATTCTTAACACACTAGTTTGGACATTTTGGTCTTAACACATTTGTACATCTTCTCTAATGGTACCTCGATTGGTGAGGAAGTGGTATATAAGCACGTTAACCTAGTTATCTACCTACCTGTGAAAAGCAGGACACAAATTCAGTCCCGACTTTTGAAAGTGGGATATTAACATTTGACTGATAAAAATATGTGTTCAGATCAGAACGCATTTAAAACAACAAGCAGAATAAATAACATTATTTTATTGATTACTATCACATAAAATAGGGATTTGAATTTATTGTCTTAAACAGATCAGTATGATGCAATGCAGGTATGAACACATACAAATAATAATATGATTTATCTTGCTACCTATACACCCATTACTACAATATTTGTTAAGTATTCAAAGCGGCGCGATTATTTCATAACACTTTCTGCAGTGTCCTAATTAGTCCCGTCATTGTTAAAGGGTGACCACTAGCAGACAGTAGGTATGATCGCATGCCGGTGTAGACAGTATAGGGGCAAGATCGTGCGCCGGTGTAGACAGAGCTAATTACTACATGAAAGGTTCTTTTGTTCTTGAATTTGCATCTGAAGTCCGGAATAGAAGGCATCCAGTGTCGACAGATTTTTTGGTTCCTAATAAATGAACGGTAGCTGAACGGGACTTTAAAACGATGCCGGTTTACACATACCCAATAATTTACGTGAACGGGCGATTGGCATGCTTGATGCTGGCATGTCGACAGAAGACGTTGCAAGGCATGTTGGGAGTTCTAGTCGAGCGATACAAAATCTTCGCGTAAGATATCGAACAACAGGAAGCACCAACGACCTGTGGACGTCTGCGTGTTACAACGCGTGGTCAAGACCGCTATATTATGAACACGCATTTGCGCAATCGATTCCAAACTGCCATTGCCACTGCTACTGCTGCTAACACACCTGGGCTTCATAATAACCGAATCAGTGGGCAAACTGTTCGTAATCGTCTGCGGGATAACGGTTTACATGCACGACGTCCTTACGTCGGATGCATTTTAACGCAACGTCATCGTCTTAATTGGGCACGTGTACACACTCGTTGGATACGGTGACGCTGGAATACCGTTCTTTTTTCGGATGAATCCAGATTTTCTTTACAACGTGGTGATGGCAGGGTGCGCGTCTACCGTAGGAGAAATGAACGCTATGCTGACTTGTGTTCTTGAACGAGATCGTTTCGGGGGTGGGGGTTGTGTCATGGTCTGGGCAGCCATTGCCCATGGTTATCGTTCACCACTAGTCGTCATTGATGGCAATTTAAATGCTCAACGTTACTGCGATGACATTCTCGCTCATCATGTCATTCCTGTGTTCCATAACAACGCCAACATCTCGATTTTTCAGCATGATAATGCCACCTCTCATACAGCTAGAGACACTGTAAATTTTCTTAGGACAAATAACACTGATTTTATTGATGACTGGCCCGCTAAAAGTCCTGATCTCAACCCCATCGAGCATGTCTGGGATAGTCTGGACAGACGATTGAGGCGTCGTCCCAACCCACCCGCTAACGTCAACGAACTTCATCAAGCGCTCATTCAGGAATGGAACAATATTCCACAGGCAGATATCAACACTTTAGTCAATTCTATGCACCTGCGATGCACTGCAGTAGTAAATTCAAGAGGTGGTCATACCCGTTATTAAGTGGGTGGGGTTTTTTTTTAACCCCTACCACACTTGGTCAAAATTTCTCCCAGTTTCTGTTAACCTATGGCCATGATTTTTGCACCAAACGATGCATCATGGAACACTTTTTAAACGCATATATAACAATTATTCCCCCGTTTTGTTTTCATCAAGTTATGTTCAAGCAAAGTTAGCGGAAGTTTCTTATTTTGTTTAGTATATTTGTTGTATCTGTGAAAATGTCCTCTTGAAATTGAATTTGAAAGAAGAGTCGTACCACTATATTATACACTGCCACCCATGCTCTGGTACCCTCCCCGCCTCCTCCCCCCTCACCCTTTTGAGCTCTAAAACAGAACAAAACAAAACAGATGTCATATTTATCGACCACCGTAAATAATTTTAGTAATTCCCAGGGATGAAGTGGTCACTGCAGATCTTATCCCATCGTGATGATTCTTTCCATTACACACGGGTTCTGCTTAAGAAACACTTCCATGCAAATCCTGTGATTGCCGGTTTGTTTAAAGTTAGGAAAAACTGCTGCGTTGATACATCCAAACACTAAACAATTGTTCACCATATTTTACATTTGAAAACTATCACCAAAAGAATATACCATCCATACAATTCAATTCAATATAATAAAATTTCCGCGTTTTAAAAATACACGTGTTCCACCTTCCCAGTAAAACGTTACTTGGCTGTTCAAGTTGACAGGCGTTTTGGCAAGTGACGGGGGGGAAATGCGACTTTGTATTGCGAATATATTAAAAACAGGTAAATGTTTTAAAATTTATTTTATTGATACTTCATATATATTGTAAAAGGTATATGTTCCTATCCTAAGCCAGCTGTAATAATTACCAATGGGATTATGGCATATTTTGCATAATAATGAATTTGACAAAGTGAAAAATTAAGGCAGTGTTTAGTTTATTCTGTGTACGACTAACAATAATTTTACCTGTACATGCACATGCAGGCCTAACTAGTTGGGATTGTCACTGTTTAAAATGCTTCTGTTGCTAAAATAAATTAATGTATCAGCTTATTAGGCCTATCATTTAGTACATGTTTTTATGATTTTTAATAATTTATTTTCATTGTTTTTGTTTTGATTTACCATTCTTCGCAGAGGTTGGTCAAGCATTCTCATTACACATGCAAGCTTGGCAAATTGTTTTAACACTGGTTATTCGGGGGGTGCCTGTCACGTGACTCGATGAATAATGTCTTGTACACCTCTTCGCTCCAAATATTTTTTCCTGCATTATGGACCGTCGATATAATTCAATTATTTTTACAAAATATCAATAAGTGGGTCATGGTTGTTATGTAGATGGTTAAATAAAGTACTTTTAGCGACAAATCAAGTATATTTTCAGATAATACTTTGTTAGGTGATTAATTAAGTCAACCATCTGTGACTGAGTGCCTTTAAAGGTCTTGAATAGACAAAATATATTGTACACCAAACTATGGAAGGTAACCCCCAAAAGGTTAGTTTGACATGACCGTTGACCGTGACCCCCAAAATATATTGTCACCTATTTTAAAAAACCCCAACTTTACTGGATGTACATGTACCTAGTATATATACTATACATGTATTGTAGAAGATTGCTTGAAAATAGCATTTAAGAGATAATATTTGAAGAAAGTTTTTGTTTGCAACCCTTATTTTTGCAAAAAATCGGTTACATTTTATTTTTTAGTAGAAATGTTATATAAATTAAGCATGCAGACAATTTCATTTTTGTATCATCCTGAGCACCAGCGATTCAAAACAGAATGATGTCAAATAATGGTATTATATTGCGAGTCACAGTGGTAGGACCCACCTGTCTTGTACCAAGGAATTGTACCTAGCTTTGTGATGTTCAATGCCATGAAGATGCGAGGACATGTTAGACAAGTCAAGATCTATTAAGAGCTTCTTATGGACTGTTTTGGGGATTGCATGTAGATGTAATAATATCACATTTTTGGTTTGTTACAGGGATTCGTCTCAAGTTTAAAGGACATGCTCGTGTTCATTGGTCGGAAACGCACAGTACAGGGTCTGGAAAGAATAGACGTACCCACACAAAACATTACAGTGCATCTGAGGACTATTTTGACAGCGAAATTCTCCTCTTTGGCAGATGTAAGGCTTAGTTTAGAATTTGATTACTTAATAATTATAAAGATATGAAAATTCTGTATTCTCGCTGGGTGAAAATTAAACAAGGGCTTGCTGCACGACCCCCCCCACCCCACCCCTCACCCCACCCCTCCCACATCCTTACCCCAGAAAAAAAATAGAAGAGAAAAAGAAGAAAAGAAAAAGTAAAGGAAAACCAAAACCCCTTATTTTAAAGTTATCCTCTAAAGTGGGATAACATTTCTCTGTTTTTATTTCTTCAGCAGTGTTTATATTATTTGGCACCCAAGATAACTGATTTTAATGATGAGTACCACCACTTCCGTTGTTTTTATAAGCAGTGAAAGAAATTTTTATAAAAAATTGCTGAATAAACTAATGACAATAAGTAAAAATCATCAGTTATGACCAATTAAATCTGCACTTGAGGACAAAATATCAGACGAGATTGGTGGACATAAATTACAGAATTACCATTTTGATCACATGACTAATTTCGTGCCAAATAAGTGGTTTTTCTGTAGGAAATTGCCAAAACTATAAAAATAAATTGTTTTCATTGCTCAAATGAAATATAACTTTTATTGTTTGTATCAAACATACAAATGGATACAGGTATGAGACACAATAGAGGCTGTTAAAAATTATGTTAAATTAAAAACTGTTGTAAGCTACTGAAGTTTTTTGTCAGTTAATTTTTCGTACACACCACAGCTTGTTTCCTTTGATGTCCAGAGTGCAGACTAATCAATTTTTTCAGTGGGTGAAAAAAGTGTTCATTTTGAAATAATGGAGCTGGTTGCTGTCAAATATAGTCGGATTCTGGAAATTAAAGATGGACGGATAAAAATAGGGGTTGGAGGAGGGGGATAAAAAAATGTAATAGCGGGCAACGGGCAACTCTATTAATGTGCCCCTATCCACGAAGGTTCAGGCACACCCACTACGGATTTAGCCTCTGACTTCGCCAGTGACCAACTCCGGAGCAGGAGGGGGGGATTGAGTTTGAGGTGGGCGGAATTTGGAAAAAAGGCATTTAGTAAAGTCAAACGCAAGCGCGGACCGAAAAGCAGACACTAAGCAAACTTCAAGTAACACCGAGTGGGAGCCGTGCTCTGATTGGCTAAAGTTGGATTCCTCGGTAAAAGTTGGCAAGTACTTGAGTCTACCTATGTTAACTGCGTATAAACATGTCTGGACTACAAAGTTAAGTCGAAAAGTAGTTTTGACTGCTCGACCGAAAAGGTTTTAAGGTGATTTGAGCAATTTAGACGGACTGCCGAAAATAAAAGGTTACCGACTGTTTACAAAAAAAATAAACAAAGTTTTTTGAGATGACGGCCTAAAAATTAAAGTCTAGTAAAGTCCATACTCACGGAGGCGAAGGAGGTTGGCAAAGGGGAGGACGTCATGGAGAGCCTATGAAGTTCGACGCGTCGAAATGCGGGATGGCTGGCCGGCATGAGGATGCTGCTATCGCCTTGGCTAGTGAGCGATACTCTTCCCCTGCTATGATCTTGATGATTCGATGGAGGGTCGGGTTATCCATTTCAGGGAGTAGCAGTCCTTGGTTGTATGTCCCTTTCCGGCGAACAGTGAAACAGAGTCCACGACCATCCCGCATTGTGACGCTGTGGACGCAGAAGTCTCCCTCTGTCGGGCTTGCTGGTAATGGTCTAAAAGCCGCGTGCTTCGGTTGCGTGAAGAGCTGCCTGACGTCCTCAATGTTGATCTTAATTAACTGGGAGTAGCGAGTTGACAGTTTGCCGGCCTTGAGTGACCATTCCCCAGTGTCCGTAGCAGGATTCGGCGGTTGTGTCGGAGGGCCTGGCTTGGCTGGTTGGTCGCCTGGTGAGGTGATTGCCTTCCGCTTGGCAACGACCACAGGTCGGGCCTGGGTCTCGACTGCGGCACTCTTCCGAGGTGGAGGTGGCATCGTAGGAGTCCCGGGAGCTGAAGTCTCTGGAGTTAAGGGGGGCGATTCCATCACCGCTTGGTTAAGTTCCGCCCCTGGCGAGTCGACGGCTGGGTCCGGCTGAGCTGGATCCGCTGGTCTCACTGGTGTTGATCAGTGCTGGGGGTGCACAACGGGAAAGGTCGCCTCCGGCAGTTGAGCTGCCGGTTTTGTCCTCTCCCAGTCCGCCGCCGGCAGTTGAGCTGCCGGTTTTGTCCTCCCCCGGTCCGCCCCTGGTGCGTCCGTCTTCCTCCTCCTTCTCTTCCTGGTTGGCTTCCATGGCCCGGTGTACGTGACGCGGTATTCCATTAATATTCCGTAGCTAGCAATGAGCCCCCCCAGGTGGGGGGGGGGGGTAACTCAAGAGAGCAGGCACACACGTCTAGCTTCATCGCTTGCGAACTCGGAGCAAAATGTAATAGCGGGGCACTGAGAGGACTGTAATTGATGAATGTTTTAGAAGTTAGTGCTAATGCTTCATTAGGGAACTTATGTAACTTGTTTGCTTTCAGGTGCACTTTTAAGGAAGTAAGTTCCAGTTACTTAAAAATAGTCAACAATGTATCTCACTAAGAAATTTAGCTATTTTCACTCATAGTAGAACAAAGTACATGTATCTTAAAAAATATTGTTGAAAAACCTGTATTGAAACAAATTTTGCTGCACATCGAATTAATTTTTTTAATATTTTGCTTTTTTATTGTCTCGAATATTTTGGCAGCTACATGTATAACTTATGAATTACATCAATAGTCTCCCACCATTTTTGCATGGATCAAATTTAGATATTTAAATTTTGTCGCCATTTTTCCTTTTAATTGAAAGGTTGATGTGGCCATTTTAAGAGAATGTTAATTTTTAAAAAAAGAAGGTAATTTATGGGAAGGGAATGATTAATAGTATAATAATACATTTAGGCTATTTGTTTAACAACACTCAGCACATTTTAAACTACGGCTATTTTGTGTCAAATTAACATGCTTATTTAGACCTTTCTGGCCTATAGGACAGTGACAGAGGAAAGATGCTGCCATCATATGGGCTACTTCTAATGGAAGTAAATGTTTTAACGACACACTCAACACATTTTATTTATGGTTATATGGTGTCAAACATATGGTTAAGGACCACACAGATATTGAGAGAAGAAACCTGCTGTCGCCACTTCATGGGCTACTCTTTTTCGATTAGCAGCAAGGGATCTTTTATATGCACCATCCCATAGACAGGATAGCACATACCACTGCCTTTGATGTACCAGTCGTGGTGCACTGGTTGGAGCGAGAAATAGCCCAATGGGTCCACTGATGGGGATCGACCCCAAACCGACTGCACATCGAGTGAGCACTTTACCACTGGCCTACGTTCCACCCCTTTCTTCTAATGAGTAGCAACAAGAGATCTTTTATATACACACATTATATACTCTTCAAAAAAAGAAACGCAAAAGGGTACAAATGGGTTATAACTCCGATTTTATGTTTCCTACCGGTTCATGCTTTGTGAATACAAGGTCATTGCATGTCCCAAACACATTCCCACGATTACATTCGATAAAACGCAGCTACTGTACAATAAAGTTCCAAAATGTGAATATTCGCAAAAATGCAGCCACGTGCAAACCATGTCACCACTGCATGTGCGTTGTCTGCACGTGCAACATGAACACCGACAGTATAAAAGTGCAGGGTGTTCGCTTGCCTGGCCTCTGTATCTGGCCGACAGTTGACAATCCAGGACATGCCACGTCTCAGTGAACCGCAGAGAAACAATGCCATCGGCCGACTAGACGCAGGCGAATCCAGAACGGCCGTTGCCAGGGCATTCCATGTGTCCCCAAGCACCATCTCCAGACTGTGGGACCGTTACCAGCAACATGGATCAACACGTGACCTCCCTAGATCCGGTCGACCACGGGTCACTACCCCCGGGCAGGACCGCTACATCCGGGTACGCCACCTTCGGGAACGATTGACTACTGCCACCTCCACAGCCGCAGCAATACCAGGTTTGAGCAGGATATCCGACCAGACCGTACGGAACCGCCTACGTGAGGTAGGAATTCGTGCCAGACGTCCAGTTCGAGGTGTCATCTTAACACTACAACACCGTCGACTCCGACTGCAGTGGTGCCAGATTCATCGACAATGGCCTCAACTGCGATGGAGACAGGTGTGGTTCAGTGAGGAGTCCCGATTTCTGCTCCGACGTCATAATGGAAGATGTCGCGTGTATAGGCGTCGTGGTGAACGTTATGCGGCAAACTGCGTGCAGGAAGTGGACAGATTCGGCGGGGGTAGTGTCATGGTGTGGGCAGCCATCTCACACACTGGCAGAACTGACCTGGTCCACGTGCAGGGCAACCTGAATGCACAGGGCTACATTGACCAGATCCTCCGGCCACACATCGTTCCAGTTATGGCCAACGCCAACGCAGTGTTCCAACATGACAACGCCAGGCCTCACACAGCACGTCTCACAACGGCTTTCCTACAGAACAACAACATTAATGTCCTTCCTTGGCCATCGATATCACCGGATTTGAACCCAATTGAGCATCTATGGGACGAGTTGGACCGACGCCTCCGACAGCGACAACCACAGCCCCAGACCCTGCCCGAGCTGGCAGCAGCCTTGCAGGCCGAGTGGGCCACCATCCTCCGGGACGTCATCCGTACTCTGGTTGCTTCAATGGGCAGGCGGTGCCAGGCAGTTGTCAACACACGCGGAGGCCACACCCGGTATTGACTCCAGATGACCTTGACCTTGGTGGTGTGTCCTATCATTTACTCACAATGGACTAGAGTGAATTGTGAACAATCCTGCAACATTTGGTAATTATCGGACTCACCATTCAATAATTAAATCAATTCTCCAAATGTTACTACAATGTGGTTTTGCGTTTCTTCTTTTGAAGAGTATATATATATTTTGCCAAGGGCTTTAGATTGCATCAAAGTCAAGGGGATAAATGTTGTTGCTAAAATAATGATGCCCAAATTAAGTACAAACATGCTGACCTCAAAACCACTGAAATGTTAAGTTTAATTACATTAAAATAACATCAGGGCTTCTAGATATGGTAGCCCCACTCCCATGACTAGTGATATTCAAATGGGTCAAATGTTACAGTTAAGTCTATGTTGTACAGATGAATAATCCTGCCCCCACCCCAACCCCCCAAAGTTCTGTCTCCCTCTTTAGGTGGTATATCTGATTATTACTATTATTTAGTAAAATTGTATTAATAAAGTAAAGTAGGGCTAGTAAATTTTTTAAATCACTGATTCCATGGCTAGTGGATTTTATAAAAATTCTAGAAGCCCTGTAACGTGAAATGCATTTCAGAATATTGACAACTCTCCAGCAGTTGCTTAGATACCAAATAAAATGTGCTGTCTTGTATGTGTACGTGGTCTCTTCATCAATGACATGTAATATATATTCCAACAGGGCCAAAACAAGAGGGTCAAGATTTTTTGCATCCTGTTGGACGACACAGTTATCCATTTGCTTTCCAGCTGCCACCTAATCTCCCATCATCATTTGAAGGTGCACATGGTTTTGTCCGATACCACTTCGATGGAGTAATTGATAAACCATGGAAGTTTGACCACAAGACTAAAGCAGCATTCACAGTAATAAGTCACCTGGATTTGAACCAAGATCCTTCTGCTTTGGTAAGGAGAGTTGCATACTACCAAATCAAATCCCAGACGACAATAGTAACATATGTGGCTAAAACTCTATGTTGGAGGTCAAGCTGCTCAATTCTGAGATAACAGGCACACATGTAGCGTCTATGACTACCTAGTTCCGCACAAAATTCGAAAACTTTTTTTTTTTACATGTTTCAAGCACAAGGATAGTTGACACATTGGAACTAGATGAAATAGAATTGCATATATTTTTTGCCCAGATTAAACCTTTTTTTTTACAACCAACACCTTCACATTTATCACCAATCACAGGACTTGTGGGGTTCATTTCTCTATCAAAAGTTGGGTGTACCTCGAACTTTGACCCAGCCGGAAGTTATTTGGTTTAGTACTACCTATAGGGCATCAAAATAAGTCTTTAATGGTCATTCATGTTAATAGGAGGTTACCACATGTCAACAAATTCAATTAAACAATCGTATTCAGCTAAAACTACACCTAAGTTTCAATCAACTGAATGTTATTTAGATACACATACATGTACCATGTCAAAATTACCAAATGTGTGACATCCAATCAATGTGCTCTAGTGGTATCATTAAACAAAACAAACTTTAACTTTTCCTTTCATGTGACATAAAAATTGTATTTGACAAAAATCCTATGTTCATTAATTAATTTCAGTGTTGTCATTAAGAATAAAAATAGCAGGTGAAAATTAAATTATAGACGCCCATTAATCACGATGCGGAAAAAGACCCGATGGAGAATAATTAATGTTTAGGTAATTTTTATGTGGGTGGAGTGACAAGGGTACTGATTAGGGTCCTTCCCAGAACATTTAAATATCATGTTATTTGCTCAGAGATTCATTTTTAATCATGTTTCACGAATAAATTTCCATTACAGTTGTGTACTATGACCCATCAATGTACAAAATATTTTACAATCTTGATTTATTATTTTTGATTCATTGTATCAAGAATATCAATAAAAGGCCCATGGGCCTAAACGATCACCTGAGTAAATTTTTGACCCCCACCTACCACTCCCATGGAATGCACCATACCCATTTTCCAGGGGAAGGGTGTGTGTGTGTGTGTTTAGGTTTGTGCATGCGTGTTGTGTTGTGTGCGTGTGTGTGTGTGTGTGTCAAAATGACCAAATTCATGATTTTGTTGTTGGAAATGGTCTAGTAGTTGTCCAAGAAATTACAGTATAAATGCATTTTTAAAATATAACACTCTAGTAAACTTCACCCTTCCTCAGGCACAAACAGGCAGGACTTAAGATTGCACCAAAACTGAGGCGGTTAGGGTGTGCCCGAATTAAGTACAATCATTCTAACCTCAAAATCATGGAACGTTAAGCTGAATATGTACTAGCTAATATTAATAACATAATTATTTCGCTAAAAAGATCTTAGTGTGCTCAGAACAGACAAAAAGCCTGTGGTGCCCAAATTAGTGAGATGTAAAGCCTTGACGGGGGACACAGCACCGTGTTCTAGCTGAGTGGAAATAAAAAGAAATACCCCAAAAATGAAAAAACTCCAGAAAAGCAACAACAAAAAAGAGAAGGAAAAAGACTTTGTGAAAAAATCTACCCCTTATTTTGTATCTGGTAAAAAAAAAAAAGGTGGTACAATAAACAAGCTGACAAGCTGACACATCTTTTATGTTGTTAAAACGGAGATATTGTCAGTCTGACATTTATTGAATCACCGGCATTTGTTTTGGTGAACCAATCAGTTTTAAAACTTTTTCAATAAAGATTTCAATATATCTGAAAAATAATAAAGATTTTTTGTAAGTGGTCCCGTAATGTGGGATAACATATTTCTGTTCTTTTTATTTCTATCTTCTTCGAATGAATCGATAGCATGATATCGTTAGCCAATAAAAGTAGTTTTGTTTTGTAAGGACGGCGTATATATTATTTACATGTAGCACCCAGGATAAATTATTTTAATGATGAACACTACCACTCATCTTCTTTTTTTCAGTGTGTAAAAAAAAAGTGTGCATTTTGAAATAGTGGAGCTGGGTGCTGTAAAATATAGTAGGATGCAGGAAAATAAAGAAGGGGTAAAAAATGAAAGCTGAGTGTTAAACACAATAGCGGAGCAGCAAGAACACCGACTGACAACATTCATAAAATAAACAATTTAAAAAAATGATAAAATCATCTTCTGACTTTTACATATATATGAAGACTGTTCAATTATAAATATCATTTCTGGAAGTAGAGGAGAGGATTTTTAAACATGGCTTTGTGCCAAATGGCTGACTGTACTCAATGAAAGGCCAGGAACCATTGTTTATTGGAAGCACGATACCCGGCACCAAATGATTTGATAGCTGGCGACAAATTGACAGGTGCCGTCTATTGATGACATTCCTGAATATGATTTTGGTTAGAAGGCTACATGTGTGAAGTAAGCAAGTAATATAATAAGCACGCATGTATAAACCAAAATAATCTAATCAATCTGAAATGTCGAAATAAATTATTTTTATCCTATATCTTACCCATGATATCCATGTCATAAACCCATGTGATAATTTACTTTATTAACCCGGTTAATAATGGTATGCAAATTTTCAAGGTCTCTAGGTAATGTGTTGCTGTGGATGGGTCATTTGCTTACAAGCCAACGAGACCAGTGTACTTGAGCGTAACGTTTTCAAAGATTTGTTTAAAATGTGTGACGTCAAACTAATCTGTGCTAATCGTGATGACGTCATATTATCGATGGTGGCGACTTTAGTACTGTGATTTACTAAAACATTAATTAAAATGTTATTTTAGAAGTGTTATAGGATAAATAGAATTCGCTACTTGTGTTTTTTAATATGTAAAATATCAACCTCGTCTAGTTAATCAGTATTTATCTCGGCAGAGCCTCAACAAATACCGATTAACATAGACTCGGTTGATATTATAATAAAAATTAAATAATTACATATTAAAAAATACTTGTGACGAATCCCCTGTGTAAAATGGCCAAATGTGCATGTTACAATAACCAATGAAATGCTGGTTTGTTATGACAGAACTGCTTATTTGTGTTGCAGCAACCATTGCAAGGACAGAATTCAAAGACCTTGTGCTGTCTGTGTTGTGCAAGTGGACCAATCAGTGCTGTTTTTAGACTCGACCGACGAGGCTATGTTCCAGGGGAAGCAATCAGTATCAATGCTGAGGTGGACAACAAATCCAACAGACAGATGGATTCCTCCTTTGTCAGTCTCAATCTGGTATATAATTCAAATATGTAAATACAATTCATATCTCAATATTTTGTGATTTTCGTTGTGGTTAAAACAATCAAAATTATTATCAAATTAGCTGTCACAATCAGCTGTCAATTCCTCAAAATGACTGCGACATTCAGCCATTGTTGTCTAGCGAAAATACTTGCTGAAAACCACTTTGAACTCAAAATTCCCAGGTATGTTCCATTGAAAAACTAAACACTAAAGATGCCATACTCTGAATCAATCTATTTCCTGTCTTCTGTTATTATTTCCGAATCCGATGAGTGCTATGTGCAAAACAACAGGAATTATGAATTGGGGAATGCACTGTGTACAGTATGTCGACTGACATGATGTCTTGCTTGCAGTAATCAGAAGGTTAAAGGATAAGGCTGAACAGTGGAGCATTCGAACAAAACTGGTTGTATGTGTGTGTAGTTATTAAACATTGAGACAAAAAATACATTTATATTGGGGTTGTTTTTTTACTTCAATTTTATGTTTTGCATTTCTGCTGGAGAGAGAGCTTCTAGAATTTTTATAAAATCCACTAGCCATGGGATCAATAATTTTTAAAATTTACTAGCCATGATTAAAAATCCACTAGCCCTGGTTTACTTTAAAGTAAATACAATTTTACAAATAGTAATAATCAAATGTGTCACCTAAAGATGGAGACAGAGCTTAAAAACACTGAGATTGGGGAGGCAGGAGTGGGGCCAAGATATTCATATTTACAAAATAGACTTAAATGCAGCATTTGACAACTTTTTGTCACTAGCCATTGGGCATGGTTATAATAGTTATTTACTAGCCCGACATTGAATATCACTAGCCATGGGAGTGGGGCTACCATAATCTAGAAGGCTTGTGGAGCTACAAAATACCAGAGAAGAGTAAAATGAACTTTGAAAGAGTTATAGCTGTGTAATGTAGGAAGCCAGTTGATGAAGTTTGACTGTATGCACATGTTTTTTTGTGAGTTGTTACATGAATTTTTGTTTCAGGTCACTATCTTTCATGCTACTACCAAATCAAGGACCGTGTCACGACAGGTGGCTAAGATTAGTCACGGGCTGATTGAACCGGGGGACACTGATATCTGGGTTGCTAATCGAGACCGCCTCGTCTTACCCCCTCTGCCACCATCATACCTTAGGGGATGCACGATTATTGATATTCAATACATTCTTGAGGTAAGAGTTGTTTTTGTTTCTCCTTTCAGTTGCCTATAACCTTCTGACTACTGCAGGTGAGATATCTCACCCTACATCACACAAGTTGACATGCTGTACACTGTATGTGCATTCTCCAATTCATATTTCCCGCCTTTTCTGACACGGCACTCACCGGGAAATAGGTTAATTGACAGTATGGCAGCTTTAATGTTTCTTTTTTTCAATGGAAAATACCTTGGAATTTTGAGTTGCAACAGTGGGTTTTTTTTTGCAAGTATTTTCACTTGACAACAATAGCAGAATGTCAGGGTCATTTTCAGGAATCGATAGCTGATTGTGACAGCTAATTTGATAATGAATTTGACCATTTTACCAACAATGAAAATCATGAAATATTGGGATATGAATCGTAGTTCGTTTCCCAAAAGTTTTGGTCAGAAAAACTCAGTTATTGGGAATAATGGACATAATGCCTGTAAGTAAATGCAGCTTTTTCGATTTTTGTTTTTGCCTTTTTTTAATCAACATTAACCTTCAGACTACTGGATTAATTTTTTTACAAAAACCAAGTTGAGTGGGTACAAGTTTATAACTTTTACTCACATATTTTCACTTAAATGCTTTATAAATACATAAAATAAAGTTCATGTTTGAATCAGTAAGTATTATTTTTGTGGGTATGTTTCTAATTTTATGATATTTTTGATCAGCATTGTCTTTACTCAGATCTGCTAACAGAGAAGGTGTGTTAATTGAATGAACAGTAATAGATCATATTTCAGTCCAATTCAGTCATTGGTAAATGTATTTGATGTTCATTTTTCAGTTTCACGTTGACCCCTCAGGACCAAGTTTTGACCTTATTGTTCCACTTGAGGTGCTTGTGGGGACTGTTCCACTTTATTCCATTGTGCAACAGAATCCACCGATGTTTCCACCGCAACCAAATCTGCCCTTCTTACCACCACCGATGCCAGCTGAAGTGCCAGGACCTTCGACTGGATTTGAAAAGAGCTATCGCCCTTCAGAAGAGGTTCCCCAGGCTCCATTCCATGCTGCTGGGCCTTCAGTGTCATCAGACATTCCCAATATGCGTAAGTATTGTAGATATGAAAAGTCTATTTCCAAAATGCAATGTTTTGGAGTTATAACAGTGAAGATGTTCTGATATTAGTATAACTCATCAATACAACAATAAAGTTTATGTCAAAACACAATATTTATATGCCCATTGAACAGAATGTTAAAACTGTGTTGCAGCAAAATCATGTATCACAATTAGCATATTCATGACATTAATAGTTACTAATAATACCATGTACTAAGGTGTCATTAAACAAACATTATAATCCTTTATGTGCACATTCTCACAGCACTACAGTTTTAATGTGTCGGTCATGGCACACTGATTGGAAAAAACCCCAATGGTGTTACCCAGGCCCTAATCATGAATTTAAAAAGTGAGAGAAGTGACTTCTCCATTCTCTGGAGAAGGGGAGGGAGTTTGATAAAAATAGGCAAATTGAACATTGATCGGTACATTTTGTTTTGTTTTGTTTTGTTAAGTTCTGCATTCATTTGAAGAGGCTCCGAATTAGACACTCAGCTCGAATCATAATATTTTGTTATCAAATACATCTAGTAATAAAAGTTAGGCAACACTATTAACTATTTTCATTAAAATGCGAACATGTCATTGTTACACTAAAATGAAAATAATAATGAGTCTTTTCTGTAATTACTAAAATGAATTTGGCCGACAACTACACTATGCTTGACTGGTCCGATGAGGTGATGTAGTCTGGTGCCAAAGTAAAACTACAGACTGACAAGGTGTTACGTAAGCTGTGACTCTACACAAGTCTGTGTTTTGACATCGCTTATTAGAATATTATGGTGACTTCGACTTCTCACTACTGCGATTAACTTGATTAAAAGATCCTCCATTTTGCCAGCTAGAATAGGGCCTGCGTTACCAAAGATTTCGATTATACAATTACTCTCATTTGACCCTAGTTGTATTCAGGGCTAACCTATTGTTTCTACGAGATGGTCAACACCATTTTGCTCAACCTATGAGCAGGACACTTTCCTGGGTTCTCGAATGTGCTAGCAGACATGTTGTCTAGGCCATCAGCTTCTCAAGCCATGGAGTAGATGCTACATCCAGAAGTGTTCCGATGGGCCTGTCAGAACCTTGGATGTCACATGTAGACCTGTTCAGTCGTCAGCTCAGGGTGTACGTCTTAGCAGTTCCGGATCCGGAAGCCATAGGTCTTGACGTACTGGCCATCAGTTGGGAAGGACTAGACACATATGCATTCCCTCCACCAGTACTACTTCCCAGAGGGCTACAGCAGTTCCACCAGTTCCGTTGTTGACTGCTCCTCATCCCTCCGATGTGGCGGAATCGTGTCTGGTATGTCGATCTACTACCTCTCGCGGGTCCAGATCCTGTGCTGCTACCCATCTGGAATCGACTGCTGCTTCATCCCACGTCGAGATGTCACCATCCCAATCCACACTTGTTCCAGCTACACGTGTGGATCTTATCTTCGAGGGATTGAAGAAGAAGAGTTCCTCTTCCAAGTCCTCAGAGGCTTTACTGAAATCTCATCAGGCATCAGAGAATGTCCTATGGCTCTGCTGTCATCAATGGTGTATCTGTAACAAGCTCAAGCCTCAGACAATTCGTGTTGAGAAGTTGGCGGAGTTTCTCCTGTATTTCGGAAACATCTTGAAGCTCAAGGGATCGCTGATAGCTGGCTGCATCTCGGTTCTTGATACAGTCCGGGATTCCCCATTGGGTTCAAGTTGGCGCTAGTACCAGATATGCATGCTATGATCCGAGGGTTTAAACAAGAAGACCAGATTCAACAGTTTTGTCCTCCAGCATGGGACCTGAGTCTTGTCCGGTGACAGGACTTTTGTCAGGATAACATTAGCCTTTTTACACAGCACATCGGCAACATGTTTCTACCCTATTGGGGCTGTTTAGTTCAATGTTCTGACAGATGCACCCATAGCATTGTTGCTATTTCTAACTCCAATTGCATGGTCAGTTACCTAACACCAGCATCCCCAGTGGCTACGCTGACCTACTCTGTCAGAACCCTGCAGGTAATGGATGACCTGTTCTTGGTTCTCACAAACCTGGGACTGCATCCTCCATTCATCTGAAGGATGTAACCATCACTGCTGCTGTTACTGACATCACAGGTATGGTCCATTCTGGGCATCCTTAGTGGAGTGGGGCAAACCATGGCCTAATCTTCTACTTTGTCAGAATACTTCCATGTGGAGAAGACGAATGCATCCTCAGAGCATGGAACTTGCCGCCTACTGCTGAATGCTGCATTTGTTTGAGGTCAGGTGAAGTAGAAAAGCAATGGAGAACACTTGGGGATGTTTTCTCTCTTAAGAATACTCAAGGGTTTATAACCACCCTGCCTCCCTGCTACCATTTCTCTGTGTGAAAGAAGGAAGTTACAGTCACATGACCAGAACAGAAAGGAAACTCATTGGAAGAATTGTAGGCCATCCCATTGGCTGTTGAGATGTTCGGACCAGACTAATATCCTCAGGGGTGCATTTGTTTGAGGTCAGGTGAAGAATTCTTAAAAGGAAGCACTCAAAGTTTTCTCCATACTGTATTTTCTTCTGTATTATGCACACTTTTGTTTTCTTAAAATACAGGTTAAAAATGGGGGTGCACATTATACATAACAACAGACAAAATTATCTTCTAAAAATGTCCAGTGATCACCCACAGAAAAAACTTAGTTGATCAGTAGGTTATTGCCAGTGGTCATTACAACGAAACGTCAAAACCCTCATGAAAATCACTTTTCACTTGTGATGGTTGTAATAAATGTAAAATAAATGTATAAACGCATCCATACCTTGCCAAAAGAGTGCATTTATACCCTGACCAAACCAGAATTCTGTCGAAACCGGCCAAGTCCCATATGGCCCCCGAATTTTATAAATTCTAAAATGCGATCCTCTAAACACCAGGGGCCTAATTCACAAAGCTCTCTTACCGGCCTCGGTGGCATCGTGGTTAGGCCATCGGTCTACAGGCTGGTAGGTACTGGGTTCAGATCCCAGTCGAGGCATGGGATTTTTAATCCAGATACAGACTCCAAACCCTGAGTGAGTGCTCCGCAAGGGTCAATGGGTAGGTGTAAACCACTTGCACTGACCAGTGATCCATAACTGGTTCAACAAAGGCCATGGTCTATGCTAACCTGCCTGTGGGAAGCACAAATAAAAGATCAATTGCTGCCAGTCGTAAAAGAGTAGCCTATGTGGCGACAGCGGGTTTCCTCTAAAAAACAGTGTCAGAATTACCATATGTTTGACGTCCAATAGCCGATGATAAGATGAAAAATCAATGTGCTCTAGTGGCGTCGTTAAATAAAACAAACTTCACAAAGCTCTCTTAGGCTCTGTTAGACACCAAAGCATCCTCTTTGCAAGTCCGATCCCAGTCGGTGAGCCCATTGGGCTATTTCTCGTTCCAGCCAGTGCACCACAACTGGTATATCAAATTTGGGCTGTGGTATGTACTACCCTGTCTATGGGATGGTGCATATAAAAGAACCCTTGCTGCTAATCGAAAAGAGTAGTCCATGAAGTGGCGACAGCAAGTTTCCTCTCTCTATATCTATGTGGTCCTTAACCATATGTCTGACGCCATATAACCGTAAATAAAATGTGTTGAGTGCGTCATTAAATAAAACATTTCTTTCTTTCTTTTTCCTTCGCAAGTCTGTTTGCATTGCACTGCGATATCATAAAGTTGCGAGAGTTTAGTGAATTAGGTCCCAGATTCTGTCTAAATCGGATAAATATCAGGTCCCTGGTGAGATCCAGTTTAGATAGCTTTCACTTTATTTATTAAAAAAAATAAAAAAATAAAGTGAAAGTTATAAATTTGTATACCCACCACCCCAACATTGTTTTTTGTCAAAAGTAATCCAGTAGTCAGAAGGTTGAGGTGTGATGAATTATAGGTTCTTGGTAGACCATTGTTCCACCACCCGATTCAGCCAGCGCTCTAAAGTCATAGGATGAATGGTCCTGTCATATAAAGATCCCCTGCTGCTGTTGTCCAGATAATATATTAGACACCAAAACGTAATTGGTATGTGGGCAATCAGTCAATAGAGCATTCACTTGAGGTACTCTGGTTACAGGATCTAATCTCCTTGGTGGATGCATTCTCTGATCAAGTGTTTTCCTATTACAACCAGTGCCCCATGACTGGTGTATCAAAAAAAGGAAGGAAGGAAATGTTTTATTAAACGACGCACTCAACACATTTTATTTATGGTTGTATGGCATCAGACATATGGTTAAGGACCACACAGATATAGAGAAATGAAACCCGCTGTCGCCACTTCATGGGCTATTCTTTTCGATTAGCAGCAAGGGATCTTTTATATGCACCATCCCACAGACAGAATAGTACATACCACAGCCTTTGTTAAACCAGTTGTGGAACACTGGCCAGAACGAGAAATAGCCCAATGGGCCCACCGATGGAGTGGTATATCAAAGACTGTGGTATGCGTTGTCCTGTCCATAGGAAAATGGATAAAAAAACATAACTTGCTGCTAATGGAAAAATGTGGGTTTCCTCTGAAAACTATCAGTTAAAATTACCAAATGTTACACATGTAGTAGACAATGGTTAGTAAATCAATATGCCCTAATTGTGTCGTTAAACAAAACAATGGTTTAGATAGTCATTGAACAAATATTCCTTTCCTTTCATTTCCATTCATTAATTAACTACTGATTCAGTGGCCACTAATTTGTTTCTGCTGAGGTGTTGTTAAACATTCATTCTTCATTGGTTATCACACTCAGTACAGCACATACCATGTATCATGGCCTTTAAACGTCAGTTTTACATTGTATACAATGTCATGTAATATTTTGACATGAAAATTGAAAATTGTTCATCTAAAAAATGAGAAAAAACCCCTGATATTATCTTATTTTTAGTTTGATGAATGAGTGCTGCAAGTCACAATTTTGATAGGATTGTTGAGTCCTAAAAAATAGTAACCTGATTTGTTTGTTCTATGTTTTCACAGCTCCACCGTCCTATTCAGAATGTGTGTTTGGCAAGGTGAACATCAAAGACGAGGGTGACGATGAACACACGCGTGGAAACCTTGATTACGCACCAGTGTACACCTACTACGACTGGGGCCACACACCATCTGCACCGCCGCCGGAACCTCAACATCAGTGAGGCGTCACAGTGGAACACACAAAACGAGAAATTATCCCAGAACTCTATTATTAATGTATTAACCTTCTGAACAAAATTGCAACAGTTACGGTAGTCTTAATTACAGTGGACTGTCTAAAGTGAATTCATGTACAGAGTGCTGGATTAGACAGACATCACCCAAGCTAAAGTCACTGAACTTAGATTCAGTGATTGTACTGGTTTGGATAGAGTCCACAGTAATTAGTTCAAAAAACAACATAATATACCCTTTCAGGGAACATTTTGCTTTCAAAATCTAGATAAAGGATATTTTTAGTCGGTTTATAACTCCAATTGAAAATTTATTAGCAATTACTGTTTAATGTTTTAAAATTGTGTTGCAATCTCTGTTACTGTATTTGCGTGCTTATATCCAAGAGGTTCAGGCAATCTCTAAAACTTACGTAGCGAATCGTGACGCGAACTGAACAAAAATGTCCCTTCCTTTTATATATTGTACATAATGTTATACTACGTGTTCCAGAAATGATTAGATATGTGTGGGGTGAGATGGGAGACAGTTTTGGGTGGTTTTTTATAAATTTATAAATTATATAAAATTATAATCATAGAGTTAATTTGTATAGTTCTATGTTTTTTTACTTACACTTGGAAAATATTGTTAGTGCCTTTGAAGCCATATTTAATCATCATTTCTGGAACAGAATATAATATTTTATATACAAACGGCTTTGTATACTAAATTTACTGGACATTATTGTTAAGTTCAATATTGTATATACATGTACATAAGTATATTTTCATATGGGTATGTACCTTGAAAATTGACCAGGGGTGCACAAAATATCTCACTAGTTCGCCAGCCTAATACCAGTCGAAATTTACCGGTCCGTGGGACGGGATTTAGCTCAGTCGGTTAATTAAGTGCTCGCTTGAGGTGCTTGCGTAGCAGAATCGAACCAACTCTGTGTATCCATTCAACTGATTGGGTTTTTTTTTTGTTCCAACCAATGCAACAACTGGTCAAAGGTCATGGTATGTGCTTTCCTGTTTGTGTGAAAGTGCGTACAAAAGATCAGATGGAAAATGTAATAGGTTTCTTCTGATGACTACTTATCAGAATTACCAAATGTTTAACATCCAGTAGGCGATGATTAATTAACCAATGAGCTCTAGTGGTGTCGTTAAACAAAACAAAATTTAACTTCTACTTGTCTATGAAACAAGAGCACAGTATTGTAGGTAGTACTAAACCAAATAACTTCCGGCTGGGTCAAAGTTATCCGTTATCCCAGAAATGAACAGCTTAACCCCCAAGTTTTTCTGAGGGGTGGTAGTATTTATATCTGTAGCGTTTATTTTGATTGATACGCTACAGGTAGGAGTTTTAGCCACATATGTCACTATTGTCGTCTATGGGATTTGATTTGGTAGTATACACCCTGTATACACAAGCTTCACTTCAAATGATCGTCAAGTGAAATCAAACCATGTTAAGACTTTATTCCAAATTGTAATTTAAAATGGGGGTGAAACAAGAAGTTTGTTTTGTTTAATGACACCACTAGACATAGAACTTAAACGAGGTCATCATATCAGAAACTAATAAGCTTAAGTTGTAGGATCAGCTGAAATAATGTTTTTGACGAATCTTGGTGTTATGTAGCTTACAGACATCTTTAATTTAGTAAAACAAAAATGTCAGTAACATGCATGCTAACTAACTAGTGTTGTTGCTATCCTTTTGGTTTAATCATTAATATGTAACCATTGTTGTACCTTCAGTTAAACTCAGACAAAACAATCGCACAAAAGCTTTTTGGAACAGTCTGTTGTATGTCTCTTTAAATTTAATGTCATGTAATATTAGCATCTTGTGCGACCTCGCTAAATTTCCTGACATTTTATGCTCACTAACATTTCCTGATTTACAGTACCGGTACATACAGAAGATATATGATGATGTACATATTTTGTGACTGTTCGTAACAAACAGTTAAAATTGTAACATGGAATGCTTTCCTTTGTTTGTGACTCAAAAAGAAAAAGAGGTTGGACTGTTGGTTACATCTTTTAAGTCCATCAAATATTTACTTGCATCTGGCTAGCAAACTAGTACTTTCTGCATCCCTGATTGGAATATAAACTGTGAAATTCCAGAGTGGAACACCCATTTTTGGGTTGTATTATTGTATGGCATTGTCCGTCCGTCCGTACATCCGTCTGTTAACTTTTTTTTGTCCTGACTATATCTTGCATACAGGCCCATCAAATCTTACATGTAGGAACAACTTGGGATGGTGGTGTGTCACATACTATTACTAGGTCACTGTGATCTACTTTTCACGGTCTACTGCATATAACAGTAAATCCTTGTCCAGACCATATCTTGCATATAGATGTATACAGGACCATCAAACCTCACATGTAGGAACAACTTGGGATGGCAGTGTGTTGCATTGTATTACTAAGTCACTGTGACCTACTTTTCACTGTCTACTGCACATAACAGTAAATCCTTGTCCAGATCATATCTTGCATACAGATGCATACAGGACTATCAAACCACATGTAGTATGGGATGGTGGTTGGTCCAAAACAAACTGTTCATCCAACCCATTGCAAATATTTCACATAATTAGAATTGAATCATACCCGAAACATATTCATTAATATAGATATGGTTTTCCATCAAACTCTTGATGGGTGTATTATGTACCTCACCGGTACTCTTGTTATTATTTGTAATAAATATTATATAGTTTTACTTTTTGATACATGACTCAATTTGTATTGATTATTGTTATGTTTACCATAGTTTGACACCTGATAGCCGATGTATTTTTCGTGCTGGGGTGTTGTTAAACATTCATTCATTCATTCAATTTATAGTTTCCTTTATAAATGGTACTGGGTACATTGTTTTTAAACACAGTCATCTTGTAATTTTTAGATGGATACCTTTTATGGTTTTTAAGGTATGTGTGATAGAGAGATACAGAGGCGGAAAGGGTAATAGTAAAATAATGTTATTGTGCCTCATCTTTTGTAAAATTTTATATTTTGTTTATACATTGGTGCTTACCATTACTTAATTTATTTTAAAAAAATATTTGGTAATATTTTGGTATAACATTCACTTAATTCTCTAGACTTATTTGTGTTCATAGTATAACAAAACATCAAGAATTTGTCTGTAGAATATAATGGTGTTATGAACTCACAGGCTGGCAAAGTATGAATGAAGTGGTGAATGTAAATGTGAAAAACAGCATTTTAATAAGTAACACATTTTTTTAATGAAAAAGTAAATAAGTGATTACCGAGGTATGTCACTCAGGTATTTAATCGATTAAAGTGGAGGTGGTGGTGGGAGGGGGGTGCTGTCATTATTATTCAGTCTTTATATTCATTTTGAAAAGGATATACTATTAGGGTTTTGGTCATAATTTGATGGGGGTGATAGTGTTACATAAAGGATAATAAACAAGTTACCAGTTATTATCAAATTTATGTCCCGAGTGAAATAATTTTCACTTGTCACAAGCTTTAGTACTGACAAGGTGATTGGTTTGTTGGTGTCAAATCGTCCAATAGTAGTGTACGTTAAACCAATGCATGATATTTTCCTCATTATGAGTGCCAGCTGAGGTAATAACACAGAATACCTGTTCACGTTGATGGAACATTTTATTTGATGGAACATTTATAATGCGGTGACTTTTCCAAATCATTACAAGAATAGCATGGACAAATGTCAGAACCTGACAAACATTCCCGCCAACATACTTCTCAAACTCTGCCCCCACCTTTGCTTTGATGGTATATGGAACGGTCCTTTTGTTTTCATGAACTTCGGTCGCAAACCCAGGTTTCAAGTTCGGTTTAATAGCCTTCAAAATACCGACTTGTATTTATCCACATTTCGGTCTGCATGTATAGTGTCATTAAAATTTTATTACATTTTTGGCAGAGTGCATGTGCAGAAAATATCACCAATTCCCCTAAGGCACCTAGTTGCGATAGTCACACGTGTTCATTGTGTTTAACAGAACAAAACGTCCAATCAGTAATTGACGGAAACAAATATTAAAACGAGACATCACCTCAATTTCAAGCAATTAAAAAGCAGCAGCATGGTCATGCTTGCACCTCTCTAAAATTAAAACCTGGTGATCTTTTAACATTTTGTTTATTGGTTTAAAGTGTTTTGAGAGTTAAATTACAACCTGAACATATGTGTCGCTAGGCTGTCTGATTGTGGTTAATAATTAATAATGCATTCAAAAGTAGATTGGCCAAAACTCTTGAGTATGATATCCCATTCGGAATAGCTCGGGCAAATTTGGTTATCTGGCATTATGCATGGTTTGCAAACACACTCTTAAATATGGATGTTTATAGTGTTTATCATCAATTGCTGTATTATCTGACTGATATTGTAAATTAAAGATTTATGTCATTATGACATCCAGGACACAATAATCTACTTGCCAAAAGACAAGTTTTTGTAAATTTTAATCACCATATAGCAAAATTTTACTTGCTTTTAAGATTTTAAAATTAAAAAAAAAATGATATCACTTATAATGTGACTAGCAATAATGGAAATCCTGTAGCGTTTTAATTCACTGCAACAAGATTTATAAGTGATGACAAATTCTGATGGGTTGGTACATGTATATGTTTGTTAGGATTTTTCTGTTCTTTAGAGTTAAATTATGCATAACTGATTTATTTATTTTTTTGTTCATTCAAAGAACAAACTTACAAGATGTGTGTTCTCTTGCAATCTGTTGTCACAAACATCAAGTCATTGGTCTTGTGCATCTAAAGTGAAGTGTACTGGGGATGTTTTCTGAAAGTAACATCGAACTATCCGAATCCATAAGAGATTTCTCTCATTGTAAGAACCAACTGTGTCCTCGTGCTATCTGTAATCCTCTCCATGTCTCTGAACTGGTGCTGTATGAATGTGATATGCAACTATCCGAATGTCTTCTCTCGTTCTCTTCGTAATTTGCCTTTGATAGACATTTAGCAGTTGAGTATGTCCTCAGTCATAGGATTTCACTTTGATAATATTTCGTGTGTTCAGATGTGGTAATCTGTAAGCTTCTTTTCTTCATAAACATAGTTGAAATGTTTTTCTGGTGCCTTTTCCAAGATAACATTTAAAAAAAATATTATTTATTTTCTTCAAAACATAATAAACAGAAAAACACATGATTGTATAAATATAAATATATACACATTTTCATCTTATTTATATGTACATACCCTGAGAAATTACCTTCCTGATATATTTATAGCAGTATAATCATCCTGTAATTCTCTGTGCTTTTCACTTCAGAATGATATGGATTTCCCCACGCATCATCTTAATTATGTCCATAATTATGGTTATCAGTTTCAAAATTGCCCCACCCCAATGTGCCCCTGATATAAAAAATAACCTATGATTATTTATGATTTTTCCCTATCCGATGGTAGAATAGAAATTGTCTAATTTTTTCAACCATTGAGTTTAATGGTTATTGTGACTGATGCCCTGAAATGAAAGAATATATCATTATCGGGAGCTAATTTGTGTTCAATATTTTAGCAGGTTGTAGGCCTGGTAACAGTATTTCTAGTGGAAATTATTTGTGTCAATATGCTTGCCATCTCATTTAGGCTGTAACATTAATCATTAATGCCTATGGGTGTGTATCAAGTAAATAATACCCAGACCTTGTTATTTTTGTTTAGTTTTTTATTTGTTATGCATTTTTTAATCCAAAATATTTTTTGTGGATTTTTTTTTGGACGTATTTGTTACAATTTTCTTTAAAATGTATGACAGCAGGTTAGAGCTCAAATTTTTGAAGAACTTTTTAACGGACTTTTTATACAAATGTACCTTGAAAAACATTTATATCATGACCACTGTTATTTTAAGATAAAAGCTCATGAATATATATATATATATATATATACACACAAACATGTATATAAACGGTTGTTTAGGTGGTTTTAAATCCTATTGTCTAATTTGCTATGTATTTTTTTATATACATACAACTAATTTCTTTTTATTCTCATATGTGACCTTTTTCAACTTATATTCATGCTTCTATCCAATTACGGTTCAAGCATGCTGTCCTGGGCATACACCTCAGCTATCTGGGCTGTCTGTCCAGGACAGTGGGTTAGTTGTTAGTTGATTAGTAGTTAGTGAGAAAGAAGAGGGTGTAGTGGCCTTACACCTACCCATTGAGCCCGCAAGAACTCGCTCTGGGTTGGAGCCAGTACCGGGCTGCGAACCCTGTACCTACCAGCCTGTAGTCTGATGGCTTAACCACTGCACCACCGAGGCACATGAAGCACAGGACAACAAGCTACATGTAGTGACAAGACACTAGTTTATTAAAGAACTTTCTAACAAGACTTTTTTTATATGCCCTGAAGAAAAATTGCAATGTGTCAACCTTCAATTTAAAATAAACACTAAAATTTATTTTTAATGGTTTTTTAACTATTAATTTTAAATATCTATAATTGTAATCCTATTACCTAGCTAGGTTGTGATTCCACTTCCAAATATAAATACCAAAAATTATACATATATACTGATGGAAAGAAATAAAGGAACACGCGAGTAGTAACATCAAATGTTGTCTATAACCAAAATCCTCGTCCACAAGTATGAGGAAACTAACCGTGTTACTGGACGTCAACCCCACAGTACTGACATACAGTGACACAATACATCTCAGTATTTTATACACACTCCACAAGTATCGGGAAACTAACCGTGTTACTGGACATCATCCCCACAGTATTGACATGCAGTGACACAATACATCTGTGTATTTTATACACACTCCACAAGTATGAGGAAATTAACCATGTTACTGGACATCAACCCCACAGTACTGACATGCAGTGCCACAATACATCTCTGTATTTTATACACACTTAACTACTCCAGTAGTGAATTAATTATATTTGGTCTCAGATACCATGTGTTCCCTTACTTCTTTCCATCAGTTATAAATACAAAACATTATACAAGTCAAGATATTTGTTATTATTTGTTGTTGGGTTTACAGAGTTATTGTTTTTTTTAAAATTGTTTTTGTTTTTGTGTGTGGATGCACACATTTTTGTAAAAGGTTTATTAATTGATATATTAAAAAGTAATAGTTTTCCCATATATTTGATGTAATATATATATATATATATATATATATAAATGTATACATATTGTTATAATTGATGTTATTTAAAATAAATGTGATTTTTTTCTTAAAGTGGCTATAAAATTCTGAAAGTGGCAATTTTTTAAAACCAATGTGCAATGTGGCGACTTTTTTTCTTGAACAAGGCCGACCACAGTGTGTGTGTGTCTTTGTGTGTGGTAATTGCACATATTATGATGAATGATTTTTTAAAATACAATTTTACTGCTATATTCAATAATATATACATGTAATTATGTGTATATTACCAAAGAATAAAAACACACACACACACACACACACACACACACACACACCAAACACACACAGACACATCACACGCACATACACACTCGCACACACATGCACACACACACACACACAAAATACAGATAGAGAGAGAGACGCACACAGAGAAACAGAGACGCACACAGAGAGACAGACCAACACACACCACATACACAGACACACACGTTCATACAGTGAAACCTGCTCAAGCAATCACTTCCAGTAAGCAGACATCTGAGTGTCCTAAATTGTCTAATATATACACAAACAAGCCAGTAAAATACTATTCAGGTTTTTGCTAAATATCATGTTAGTATCTGCCCAAATGGAAGTGAGATCACGTACCATTGCATGGGACGTTCATAAGTTTAGTAAAAATTATATCTTAATGAAAATGAGTGATATTTTATTTATTATCCACCTTTAAATAATGTACATTCTGACATTTATTTCCAATATAACTCAACGAGACATACGCATGGACAGAACTAAGACCAGGAAATATGACAATGATGTTTTTGTACGACACATCCAAACATTCATCAGGTGGATAATAAACCTGGAAACTGATCGGCATGTTTTCCCAAGACTTAGGGAATCAATTTTGGGGGTGGGGTGGGTGTCTTGTCCATATTTGTTGGTGGAGCTTTTCTAATACGGATTTGTCCGTCCATCCGTCAACTTTTCTAATACGGATTTGTCCATCCATCCGTCAACTTTTCTAATACGGATTTGTCCGTCCATCCGTCAACTTTTCTAGTACGGATTTGTCCGTCCATCCGTCAACTTTTCTAATAGGATTTGTCCGTCCATCCGTCAACTTTTCCCTCGAAGTCTTATTTTCTCTTGGGGCGGGACGTAGCCCAGTGGTAAAGCGCTCGCTTGATGCGCGGTCGATTTGGGATCGATCCCCATTGGTGGGCCCCATTGGGATATTTATCGTTCCAACCACTGCACCACGACTGGTATATCAAAGGCCGTGGTATGTGCTGTCCTGTGTGGGATGGTGGATATAAAAGATCCCTTGCTAATGGAAAAATTATAGCGGGTTCCCTCTCTATGACTGTCAAAATGACCATATGTTTGACATAAAAAAAACGATGATTTATTAATCAATTTGCTCTAGTGGTGTCGTTAACCAAAACAAACTTCTTATCTTCTCTTAGTTTTGAATGAATTGTTCTGAAAGTTGGTACAATGATCCTCTGAGGCACACTTCCCCATGCATACTAATTGAAAGATATTTTGGAATTTTTTTTCTCGAGTTTTGATTGGATTGTTCTCAAAATTAATATTCTCAGGGGCAGGGCGGGATGTAGACCAGTGCTAAAGCATTTGCCTGATGCGTTGTCGGTCTAGGATCAATCCCCATCAGTGAACCCATTGGGCTATTCTTATTCCAGCCAGTGCACCGCGACTGGTGCATCAAACTCAAAGGTCGTGGTATGTTCTATCCTGTCTGTGGGACGGTGCATATAAAAGATCCCTTGCTACTAATGGTAAAATGTAGCAGGTTTCCTATCTGGGACTATATGTAAAAATTACCAAATGTTTGACATCCAATCCAATAGCCGATGATTGATAAATCAGCGTGCTCTAGTGGTGTCTTTAAACAAAACAAACTTTCTCAGGGGCAGTCTTCATAAACTAATAGAGAAATATTTTAGTATTCTAAAAAATTAAATTAAAACAATTTAAATACACATTTAATATTACGTGGTATTTACAAATAAATGCATAGGGCTCTTGTGTAAAAGTATTTTCACAAAGTACATGTAGATTTGATTTGATCTGAAAATCTTGAAAAATTACCTTTATTTAGGTACAGTATTGAGGTTTTAGCTTTTACAAAAATCATTCCAGCTTTTCAGGGCCCAAGCTAGGATTTTTTGTTCGGGGGGGTGGTGGGGGGGGGGGGGGGGGGGGGGGGGGGGGGGGGGGGCAACTGAGTAGTTAATAGCCTAAAACTCCTTAAATGGTTAAGAAGAGAATTTTCTTTAAGCTTCTATAATGCTTTCCGGATTTCTTGCCCCGGCCCCCGGTAGCTACGTCCCTGCTTTTTTATTTTTAAAGTGGAATTGTTTTAGAGTGAGTGGGCGTGGTGCTATTACATTGTGGTTGCTCAGAATCTGTAATGTAATGTATACCATTGTTTGACACGAGGTACATGTAGCTGATACATGTTTCCATTGGGTTATTTATCGTTCCAGCCAGTTCACCACGACTGGTATATCAAAGGCTGTGATATGTGCTGTCCTGTTTGTGGGACGGTGTATATAAAAGATCCCTTGCTAGTAATGGAAAACATGTAGCGGGTTTCCTCTCTAAGACTACATGTCAAAATTACCAAATGTTTGACATCCAATAGCTGATGATTAATAAATAAATGTGCTCTAGTGGTGTCGTTAAACAAAACAAACTTTAAACAAACAAACTTTACTGATGCATGTTTCGTGCTGGAGTGTCTGTGAAGCATCCATTTAAAAAAAAATCATTTTTCTGCCATCTAATAACCAGACATTTTACATATACATGTACATGTACTCGGATATAACAACTATACCGGACCTTAAAGTAAACCCATAATTGCCCTTCATATACTGATCGAAACAAACGAGGGATCACGCCAACACTAATAGCAAATAGTTAATTCAACTAAACCCAGCAGGAAGGAAGGAAATGTTTTATTTAACGACTCACTCAACACATTTTATTTACGGTTATATGGCGTCGGACATATGGTTACGGACAACACAGATATTGAGAGAGGAAACCTGCTGTCGCCACTTTATGGGCTACTCTTTTCCATTAGCAGCAAGGGATCTTTTATATGCATCATCCCATAGACAGGATAACACATACCACGGCCTTTAATAAACCCAGCAGGAAGACTAATGTCATGAATGTGTTATTGGCAGTAAAATTACTTTTAATTTGGGCCACCATACCAATCGTTTTTATTGGACTACTATTAATGTATTGGCCCTATTGTAATGTTCAAAATCAAATTCAGTGACATAAAAGCCCCACCTGTTTTGAAACCATTTTCGCCTTTTTCTGACTCGCAGAACTTAAAAAAAGTTGTTGGGGTTTTATTATTATAATTTTTTTTATCACATATGGTGGCCATCTTGGATTTTGGTGTTTTATATGAATGCTGGACAAAATCCACGAGGGCTCCAAGGCTAACTTTAATTAACAGACTCCAGGGGATATCTCACAAAATGTGTTTCTTTTCTCTGCCAGGTATAGATCATCATTAAAATAATATAAAGCTTACTTATGCTGAAATTCGGTCCCACTTGACATCTTTATGTTTTAAAGTTTGGTTTGTTTAACGACACATCTAGAGCACATTGTTTGATTAATCATAGGCTATTAGATGTCAAACATTTGGTAATTTTGACGTATAGTCTAGATAAGAAAGGAAACCCGCTGCATTTTTCTATATAGTAGCAAGGGATCTTTTATATGCACCATCCCACAGATAGAACAGCACATACCACAACTTTTGGTATACCAGTCGTGGTACACTGGCTGCAGCGAGAAATAGCCCAATGGGTCCACTGACGAGAATCGACCCAAGACCGACTGTGCATCAAGCAAGCGCTTTACCACTGGGCTACGTCCCGTTCATCTTTGCATTTTCGCTCCAACCAGTGCACCACGACTGGTATATCAAAGGCCGTGGTATGTGCTCTCCTGTCTATGGGATGGTGCATATAAAAGATCTCTTGCTGCTAATCGAAAAGAGTAGCCCATGAAGTGGTGACAACGGGTTTTTCCCCTCAATATTTGTGTGGTCCTTAATCATGTCTGACGCCATATAACTGTAAATAAAATGTGTTGAGTGTGTCGTTAAATAAAATATTTCCTTCCTTCTTTGCATTTTATACAGATTTTAAATTTGATAAACAATACCAAATGTTTCCTTATTTCTTTCTCATGATTCTAGGACATTCTCCCAGACCCGGACATTTTCCCCCCGACTATTTCTCCCAGGACAATTCTCCCCCCCCTCCCGTAAATTCCTCCCAGTTTTGATATATGACATTATAAAAGTTTTAGATGTAATATAGTTTTATGCAATTAACAAATATTTTATTTTATTTTATATATACATTTATTAGAATGTTTTAATTATTAAATTTACTACTACTACGACTACTACTACTACTACTACTACTACTACTACTACTACTACTACTCTTATTAACATAGAGCTCAACATTCTTGTTTTCAATATTAAAGCTTCTGTAATATATTAAAAACAAATTTCATATTTATATTAAAGCTGTAATATGCGGAATATTACCCTTTTAATAAAGTTGTGTTTTCCCAGTCGGTTGATGTCTTGTCTAGCGATGAGCCATAAACAGCTAACATAACCGATGTATACGTTATAAATATTAATTTATATCGGTATTTCCACAAGCGGTTGAGCAATAAAATGCAGAAAGCAATTTTAGAAATATATATTTTCTAATTCTGTACACGCTGTAATGTATTACTTTATGCTTAAATTTTAAAAATATTCCGCCAATTATAGCTTTGATATTTTGTAATACACTGAGTGTTGTTATTACTAAATAAAATGTGTATAATTCCGGTTGCTGCCACTCAGCTTCCACCAGTCAGGGCAATTCGAAGAGCAATTCGCAGAATTAAACAACAAGCCAGTCACCCCATAGCAGTTCCACGACATGTGAATGACCTCGTTATTCCGGAACGTTATACAAAACAAATGATGGACAACAGTTTCGTCTACATGACAGTGACCCAGGAGAAGAACCACGTATGCTGATATATGCTACTCAACGCAATTTACAGCTTCTATCCAAACCATTCATGCATTATGTGGATCACAGTCATTTCCTTGTTTATGGTCTTCAACCAGATAAACGTCAAGCAACTTGCACAGCATCCCTTCAGATACTGAATGAAGCAGATGCAACTCTTAATCCAGATACTGTATCAACAGATTATGAAAAGACAGCAATAAATGCACTTCGTAGTTTTCTCCGACACCAGTGTACAAGACTGTTTGTACCATTTATCCAAGTGTGTATATCGCAAAGTTCAGGCACATGGATTACAGCAAGATTATGCTACAAACCATGAGTTATCACTGAAGGTGCCAGTTGCCGATATACCAGCTACATTTGAAGCGTTACAAGATGATTCTCTAGAGGATATACAACCTATTCTTGATAATTTTGAAGATGTGTTCACTGGACGAGCTAGACGCCGTGGTCGGAGAGACCCAAGTTTCCCACATTGCATGTGGAACTTCCACGAGAGGGTGAATGAGGGATCGCCACGTACCAACAACCACTGTGAGGGATGGCACCGCAGGATGTCAGCAAATGTTGGTGCACGTCATCTAAACATATGGGTGTTATTGGATGTCTTGAAGAAAGAACAGTCTTTAAACGAAGTTACCCATGACCCAAACACTGGCCGGAAAAGATCCACCACCTCAACGTCGCAAATACAGAGACGTCACCAACAGACTGAGGAATATTGTTAGAGAGTACAACAACCGACCAGTGTTGGAATACTTACGTGGAATTGCCCACAATCTGCAAATGCAGACTCCGGACGACTTGATTAATCGACATTTTGAATGTGTTTATGTGTTTGTTTTGATTGTGTTTAACATAAAATACTTCTTTTAATCTATAATAGTGTTAGTAATTTTTATTAATGACCGGGGTCGGTTTAGGATCCATCCCCGTCGGTGGACCCTTTAAGCTATTTCTCGTTCCAGCCAGTGCACAACGACTGTTATATCAAAGGCCGTGGTATGTACTATCCTGTTTGTGGGATGGTGCATATAAAGTTTCCCTTGCTGCATGTAGCGAGTTTCCTTTGATGACTACGAGTCAGAATTGCCAAATGTTTGACATCCAACAGTTGATGATTAATCAATCAATCCTCTCTGGGACTATATGTAAAAATTACCAAATGTTTGACATCCAATCCAATAGCCGATGATTGATAAATCAGTGTGCTTTAGTAGTGTCTTTAAACAAAACAAACAAACTCTTGGCCCAAGATGTCCCA
This sequence comes from Gigantopelta aegis, assembly GCF_016097555.1. NCBI lineage: Eukaryota > Metazoa > Mollusca > Gastropoda > Neomphalida > Peltospiridae > Gigantopelta > Gigantopelta aegis. The sequence continues at coordinate 49,688,651 of NC_054700.1, forward strand.
ATTGGAACATCTTGGGACGGTGCTCGGCCCAAAATATCCCAGTTCGGACATCTTGGGCAATTGGGACATTTTGGGCTTCAACAGGGACCTCCACCCAATATAAAATCCTGGCAACGCCAGTGTTTGAAAATGGAAAGTTTAAACACAAATCCTTTTCCTTTCTTTTTATTTTTTAATTTCGTATTTATTTACAAACAAATGGTACAGAATGAATGCATTTTCGCAGACAATTCATGAGGACGAGGCTCTCTGGATCTCTTCTGCTGATGAGTACAAGACTTTGTCTATCTTAACGTCATCGTCCGACACTGGTACCGACTCGCAGATCTGTTCCAGATAAGCCAGTCCAATCGTGAAAGGTTTAAATCCTTTCTCTCTACATTGCCTTAAGTAGTTGTCATAGTAACCACGCCCATGTCCACATCTGGCACCTTCCGAGCTGAAAGCTACTCCTGGCATAAACATGAGGTCAAGGCCGCCTGTAAAATGGTGAAAACAAGAGATTTCATTTCATTTCGTACTTCTATCCAATTAAGGTTCAATATCACTATCCTGGGCACACGCCTCTGCTATCTGGGCTGTCTGTCCAGGACAGTGGGTTAGAGGTTAGTGAGAAAGAAGAGAGTGTAGTGGTCTTACACCTACCCACTGAGTCGTGAAAACTCGCTCTGGGTGGGACCCGGTAGCGGGCTGCAACCCTGTACCTACCAGTCCGATGGCTTAACCACAACACCACAGAGGCCGAGAGAGATGAGAATGACTCGAAATAAGGTGAACATCGAATAATGATAATGCAGAATACTGCATGCACTCGTGTAGAATACTGCATGCACTCGTGTACGTTAGATACTATTTTATCTTACAAGTTGTTTAAAACAAAAAAACGGTATCCAACTTGCTTTCGCTCATTAGATACCTTTTAAAACAACTCGTTATAAGATAAATGCCACGGTATCTAACGGCCACTCATGTAGTAATTACTAATTATTTATTTATTTAATTATTACATATTATATACATACAATGTAGCTATGGATTATAGATCTGCAGACTTCACAAAAGTGATGTTCAGCGAAAAGTCATATTTTCACTACATTTTAGTTACAGTGAAAATATAGAAATCATATTTATATTTTTGTGAACAAGTTCATGAGTCGATTATCTCCCTACTAACTTATTATTGAGGTCAATGTCGCTTCGTCGTTCATTAGTTTTATGATTACCAATGCATTTAGTCGTATTCGGAAAAAAGAAGTAATGTACCCAATTGTACCTATTGAAAATGGATATGATGTGCACTGACGGTCATATATATAAAACTGATCGAGTAAAAAGACAATAATAGTGACACACTGTCCTGTCGTTCAGTGCAAGTTAAAGTTTATCTTCGAGTTCGATTCATGGTTTGTTTGTTTGGTGGGGTTTTTTTTTGGGTTTTTTTGTTTTTTTGGGGGGGGAGGGGGGGGGGGTAATGTTCTTTTTTTAACGATCGCTTTGTCAGGTACGTTTTCACAGCAGTATTATTAAATAATAATCAATTTAATAATTAAATAAAGATAATTTTTATTCATAATTCTTTTTAAAAGTCCATGGTCACGTAATTTTTTTGCAAACGTTCCACCGGACTGACTCACCCGTTTCCAGTGCATCATCTCTGCCCTTGTCATCACTCGGCTGTTTGATGTGCCACTTCGTCTCAGGGAGGTTCCAGAGGTCCTCCATGGAGTTGAGTTTGAGCATCTTCATGACCGGCCCTTTGTAATAGGGCACAAAACACTCCCTGTGAGTGTCCAGTAGGTGCGCCACGATTCGCTCAGTGTTGATTTCGCTCTCCATACTGAGAAACACGGACACCCGCTTACTGGACTCGTACTCCGGGCAGGACAGCGCCTGTAGACAAATATTTGGGGGATTTTGTTTAACGACACCACTAGAGCACAAATTTAACATTCATCGGCTTCTGCGTGTCAAACACTTGTAATTCTGACCAGTAGCCGGGGGTGGGTGGGTGGGGGGCATGGGGGGGGGGGGGGGGTCATGCCTCCACATAGTCCGAGTACTCTGACTGTAGAGGGCTAGACGGACATTTGGACAGATATTCAGCCCTAATGTCCGTCTAGCCCTCGACAGTCAGAGTACTCGGGCTAGCCTCCCCAATCAAACTTTCTTTTAAAAAACTATTAAATTGTATAAAATCATCCATCTATCCATCCATACATACATGTATGCCAACATTTATGCATACATACACCCCCACCCTCCAACCCAATATGGGTTGCCTCTCCCCAATATAAAATCCAGGCTATGCTAGTGATGAGACGAAACGCGCTACATTTTTCCATTAGTAGCAAGGGCTCTTTTTTATTATTCATATGGTTCAACATAACCGAGTTAATAATAATCATATGAAGCACACGTGTAATAACAAGTGTTATTATCCACATGGTTCAAGATATCCAGGGAAATATAACCAGTATGACACATATGTGTCATAATGATTTCACGTGCACATCGAATGACGTCATTTTGGGAAGCGACGTCCTAACGTAATGCGGCGTCTCCAGCCTTAGGTCTCACTGCACAGATGTCATCTTCCATTGAAACTCATGTTAAATTGCCCAACTTCAAACGAAGATTGCCAACAGAACGGGTTCTCGTTGGCACTAACAACATACACCATTGCGAACATACATTATATAAGCATTTATTTTCACTCCAAAATTGAGAACATTTCCGTCTCAGTTTTTTGCTATATGACCGCATGTAACTGTAGTACCGGTCCGAACAGGTGGTTCATTAACTGATTCACTCCGGTTGTCTCTTGCGCTATACACCCATGTCCCAAAAGGTCGATGCACAATTACAAAATAACATGGGCAAAATACAGCCAGACGGCCTACCATTAAACATACATATTGTTTTAATTCTTCACCATTTCCTAGAAGTGAATATGTGAACCATAACATGTGTCACAATTAGGAACTATAGTGGACCGTGATCAATCAACTCTCACCCGGAAGTGATTTGTGTAGTGAGACCTGTGCATTTGAAATATGACGTCATTTCGTCGCCTCCTTCTAGTTGTTGCTGAAACATTTTGAGTTGGGTCTTGTTATTCATGAAGAAAACAACAACAATAATATGGATAATAAAGAAATTATTACACTCGCGTGTGAGTCGTAATGATTTTACGAAACTCGTGTCAGGATTCATGTATTACCCTCGCTCTCGCTCAGGCAATACAAAAATCCTGACACTCATTTCGTAAAATCAGTACGACACACAAGCTCGTATAATAATCTCTATATATGCACCATCCCACAGACAGGAAAAAGTTCAAATTTGTTTTGTTTAACGACACCACTAGACTACACTGAATTATTCATCATCGACTATTGGATGCCAAACATATGGTTTTGTTTTGCTTTGTTTAACACCACTAGTGCACATTGATTTATAAACCATCGACTATTGGATGTCAAACATATGGTAATTTTGACATATAGTCTTAGAAAGGAAACCCGCTAAAAAATTTCATTAGTTGCAAGGGATTTTTTATATGTACCATTTCAAAGACCGGATAGAACACCACGGCCTTTAATATACCAGTCGTAATGCACTGGCTTGAGCGAACGAAATATATCCCAATGGGCCCACCGACAGAGATCGATCCCAGTTCGACCGAGCATCAAGTGGGCGCTTTACCATTGGGCTACGTCCCGCCTCAAACATTTGGTAATTCTGTCTTGGAGAGGAAACCCGATACATTTTTCCATTAGTAGACAGGGATCTTTATATGCACCATAGCACAGACAGGATAGTACATACCACGACCTTTGATATACCAATCGTGGTGCACTGGTTGGAAAGACAAATAGGCCAATGGGCCCACCGATTGGGATCGATCATAGATAGCATTATTCAAAAAGCACTTTTAAAGGCGTAGACCTATGAAGATATGCATGGGGCGACAAACGTATCCATCTGTACTGAAGCTACTGGAAACTATATCATTTCACCACTTTCATAAATAAAATCTAGCAAAATAAATAGCCTTTGATTACGACAAAACAAAACCTCAGGCGCGGATCCAGGAAAGGGTGCTAGGGTGCGCACCCTTCGAAGTCTGAAATCTCTAGTGAGTAGCAAATAAATGCAGCGAATTTGCAACTGCAGTATTAGCCCGAGTACTCTGACTGTAAGAGAGCTAGACGGACATTTGGATGGCTATGCCTGTCTCATAGCCATCCAAATGTCCGTCCAACTCTTACAGTCCGAGTACTCGGGCTAATGCTGTGTTTGGGGACGAGGGGGGGGGGGGGGGGGTGGCGCTGGACAAAGTAAGAGTTATTTGAACAAGCTTTTAGTATTATTATTATCATTATGTAAATTATATATTTACTATTTAACAAAAAAATGGAGCGCGCCTGCTCGAGCATACTTTCCCCAATGAACCCCAAGGGCATGTTCAGCCAGCCGTTTATCGCTAACGCTTGCTAGACTAATTTCTTCGCTACATGTTAAACTGAATGACCACTACGGGAACCAGTCAAAATAGTTTGCAAACGTTTCGCGAAAAACGGCTTGCTGAACTTTAGGCCTGACTGCAACGCGAAATTCATCAGGCGCGACAACTCGTGTAGACTATTCTTGAACGGACTTGAGTGTTCTTGCGTGTAATTTTGAAAACACGTGTTTTTGTCGATAAGTTAGATGTAAATATTGTCCTGACCTTGTCCGTGACGATCTGTGACTGCACGCGTCGATCTTGGTCAGTCAAATTCTGTAGTTTTGTTTTCATATTGGACCGTAACGCCGCCTTCGCCTGTCTTATACAGTTGGCCATGTTTAACCATATAAAATGGCGGTATTTTTAGGCCAATACAAATAAATTAATATTGTTAACCCGTCGCAATGTCTATGTCACACAAGTATACGAGCTATTTACTAAGTAGATGTGTTCTTTTTGTTTTCTAACAGTAGGGATAACTGAATATGGTGTATAAATTGATTTTAAAACGGAAACAGGTGTCTGTGCAGGGGTGTGATGTGTGTGTGTGTGTGTGTGTGGGGGGGGGGGGGGGGGATCCGTCCAAGCAAATTTTCTTCTTTAAAAAAAAAAGAAGAAAAAAGTGGTTTCGCTTAACAGTCTAGACATGCCCCCTACATAATTATAAATTCCCGTACACGAGCCCGAGAAGACAGGGGCGGATCAAGGATTTTGTAAGGGGAGGTTTCAAGGGCGGATCTAATTTTTTAGGAGGGTAGCATCTATGTTTGCAGATTCATATATCACTGATCGCAGTGTGTGTGTGTGTGTGCGCGCGCGTTTCTGTTGGTGGTGTGTGTGTGTGTGTGTGTGTGTGTGTGGGGGGGGGGGGGGGGGGGGCTGAGGTGTTTCCAGTGTGAAGAAAAAGCAAAAAATTAAAGGAATTTTTTTCTGCAATAGAATGTACATTTTATTGATCAGGGGCCAGTTGTTCAAACGTTAGTGTTTAAAGGGACATTCCTGAGTTTGCTGCAATTTGTAAGATGTTATCGACTAGCAGAGACCTTTTAACGATTGTAATTACATATCAAATATATTTTTCTGCATAAAATATTAGTGGCTGTATATTAAACGTGTTTCTGATCTGATATTTGTACTAGGTTAAATTTCATTTTATTTCCTAAAGTATATTTTTTCGTACGTACGAAATTATTTGAAGGAATCTGGGCTTCTTACACATTATTATTAAGACGACCAGAAACACGTTGAATATACAGACACTGATATTCTAAACAAGAAACAATATTTAATATGTAAGTTTAATCGTAGAAATATTTTATTAGTCGGAAACATCTTACAATGCAGCAAACTCAGGAATGTCCCTTTAAGAGAAATTATAAAAATCAGGGCGCAATGTCAGAAAACATAGTAGGCCCTAAGCCTAGTTTTGCACGTAAACGTAAATCTACGACTAAAGCACAGTTCTTGTTACTATTAACAATAAACCAAATATAGTTTTAAATGCACATATTTAGTTTGTTGTTGTTGTTTTTGTCAATAAAATACTCCATCTTCCGTGAAATAGATTCCAAACACATGTACACTTATGACCTGTTTAACTGTTAGTCGCAGACATAAATTTACGATGTTTTGTGCAATTGGTTCCTGATACTAAATGACTATAAAGAAAAATGGGGGAGGGGCATTTATACAAATATATTAAAAGGACAAATACCAGGCTAACATGTTAACAAAATAGTAACCTAGATCAGTGAACCCTGTAGCTCCCATGTTTTGGGTTCGCAGCCCGATAACTGCTCTCACACAGAACGAGTTTTAATGGCTCATTGGGTAGGTGCAAGACCACTAACTGACCCACTGTCCTGGACAGCCAGCGCAGATAACTGAGATATGTGCTAAGGACAGCGTGCTTGAACCTTAATTGGATATAAGCAAAAAGAAAGAAAGAAAGAAGTGTTTTATTTAACGACGCACTCAACACATTTTATTTACGGTTATATGGCGTCAGACATATGGTTAAGGACCACACAGATTTTATTTTTTTTAGAGGAAACCCGCTGTCGCCACATAGGCTACTCTTTTACGACAGGCAGCAAGGGATCTTTTATTTGCGCTTCCCACAGGCAGGATAGCACAAACCATTGCCTTTGTTGAACCCATTATGGATCACTGGTCGGTGCAAGTGGTTTACACCTACCCATTGAGACATGCGGAGCACTCACTCGGGGTTTGGAGTCGGTATCTGGATTAAAAATTCCATGCCTCGACTGGGATCCGAACCCAGTACCTACCAGCCTGTAGACCGATGGCCTGCCACGACGCCACCGAGGCCGGTTGGATATAAGCACGAAAATAAGTTGAAATGAATGAACTATTAGTCATGTTCAATTGTTTAGACCCTACGTTTTTAGCAAATGTTACGTTTAATTCCTATTCAGTCCTTGTTTTCTGTACAGTTGCATGAAAACAAACCCAAACCCCAACAGGTTTTATATACAATTCATCATCTAAAATGCACGAAGTTGACTTATTTCCATTTTACAAAAATCTGTGTATGTTTTGAATGTAGGTTCGTTCTCCTATAAGGGGCGGGATGTAGCCCAGTGGTAAAGCGCTCGCTTAATGCGCGGTCGGTTTGGGATCGATCCCCGTCGGTGGGCCCATTGGGCTATTTCTCGCTCCAGCTAGTGCACCACGACTGGTACATAAACGGCCGTGGTATGTGCTATCCTGTCTATGGGATGGTGCATATAAAAGATCCCTTGCCGCTAATCGAAAAGAGTAGCCCATGAAGTGGCGACAGCGGGTTTCCTCCCTCAATATATGTGTGGTCCTTAACCATATGTTCGACGCCATATAACCGTAAATAAAATGTGTTGAGTGCGTCGTTAAATAAAACATTTCCTTCCTTCCTTCGTTCTCCTATAAATAACTATGGTTATTTACATATGGATACGAGGCTACGTGAAGGCCACTATAGCTTGTTTCAATAAATCAAGGTTATAGATGTTTTGGGATGTAAAATGTATACCAGCTTTGTCTAACTTTTCCTTTAAACATATACGTAAAAATACGTGTAACCATTCCATGTATATTGAATACATTTTTTCCAATCCAAAGTATACAATTACACTCGGAAGTGTAAGAACTTTTGCCGCCATTTTGGGCAAGCACTATTATTGGAGTTGAAGCTAAACATATCTAAGGGGTTTGGTCGATGGCGAGTATTCAATTTATATACACCAGAATGCCGTGTATTTATATACACCAGAAGGCCGTGTATTTTTATACACCAAAAGGCCGTGTATTTATTTATATACACCAGAAGGCCGTGTATTTATTTATATACACCAGAAGGCCGGTATTTATATACACCAGAAGGCCGTGTATTTATTTATATACACCAGAAGGCCGTGTATTTATTTATATACACCAGAAGGCCGTGTATTTATTTATATACACCAGAAGGCCGTGTATTTATATACACCAGAAGGCCGGTATTTATATACACCAGAAGGCCGTGTATTTTTATACACCAGAAGGCCGTGCATTTATATACACCAAAAGGCCGTATATTTATATACACCAGAAGGCCGTGCATTTATATACACCAGAAGGCCGTGTATTTATGTACACCAGTAGGCGCCGTATTTATATACAGTAACAGACCCCTGTTTGTATACACAAGTAGACTGTGAATATTTAAAACTCTGTTTTCACAAATTAATATTATAATATAACGATAAGACGATTAAAACTTGCAGGTGGTGGCAATTGTAAAAGGGCAATACACAAAAACCATAATGAAACAGCTGGCATTAATACGTATACTATATGTTATACAGATGCTTATCTAATGTTATTATACACACCAGTTTAGGTTACACGGTTATACATAAGTAATTATTATTACCCTATTACATGCACGTACAGTCTCCGGTTACTGCGCCTGTGGGTGACTGGTAAGAACCCATTATAATGTTTGAAAATGCAGTGCGGCCTGGAGACGTTTACACAATGATTTACAATGATTACTGTGAAATATTCATGAGATTACAAGATTCGGCGCATCTAACCTAGGAATCTATGAAGCGGAATAATTGTTTCTTTAAAGATATTTCAACAATTTTAAACTATCGAACGATCGACAAAATGAGAGCAAGAGAGAGATAGAAGGGGGAAAGAGGGAAGGAAGAAGAAGGAAATGTTTTATTTAACGGCGCACTCAACACATTTTATTTACGGTTATATGGCGTTAGACATATGGTTAAGGACCACACAGATATGAAGAGAGGAAACCTGCTATCGCCACTTCATGGGCTACTCTTTTTGATTAGCAGCAAGGGTTCTTTTATATGCACCACAACACAGACAGGGTAGTATATACCACGGCCTTTGATATACCAGTCGTGGTGCACTGGCTAGAACGAGAAATAGCCCAATGGGCCCACCGACGGGGATCGATCCTAGATCGACCGCGCATCGAGCGAGGGCTGTGCCCCTGGGCTACGTCCCGCCCCGGGGAGGTGAGAGAGAGAGAGAGAGGGGTGGGTGGAGAGAGAGAAACGAGCAGAGAGATATAAGGAAGAAGACGAGAGAGAGAGAGAGAGAGAGAGAGAGAGAGAGAGAGAGAGAGAGAGAGAGAGAGAGAGAGACGAGGTAGAGAGAGAGACGAGGTAGAGAGGAAGGGCAAGCGAGAGGGGGAGGAGAGAGATAGATACAGAGGGATATAAAGAGTGGATAAGACAGAGAAGGGGAGGGAGACAGACATACAGACAGAGAGATATGGGGGGAGACCAAAAGAGAGAGGAGAGATGGAGGGAGAGCAAGAGAGAGAGAAGAAGAAGAGAGGGACAGAGAAAGAAAGAGACAAAGAGAGGGAACAGTAGCAAGATGTCTGTTATATGCATTGTACCACAGACAGGACAGTACATATCACCTTCTGTCATGTACAAGTCGTGGAATCAGTGACTGAAATGCGATAAACGCAATGAGACAATCGAGAGGGTTGAACCTACAACTTATCGCGCCAAGCAGGGCAGCTGCGCTCTAATACCGAACTACGTGCCTCTTCTAACTAGGATTTTGAAAGCGAAAGAGAAAACCTATTAGCGCCATTAAGTGGAGCTGGCGTGTATCCGAGTTCACCACACACAATTCCATCATCTATACAATGGAAATATTATCGAGCAATCAAACGCCGCCCTCTTGATCTGATAAACCGCATAATGCAGTCTTTAAACACCACACAGAGGCCAGAATTGTTTACTTCTAGGTGCCGTGAGAAACACGTATCGTACCTTACTCACGAACCAGTTTCGAGTAGGCTGCACTGCGTTCAGGTAAAAGCATCATAAGTATCAGAACTTAGTAGGCTGCACTGTGTTCAGGTGAAACCATCATAAGTATCAGAACTTAGTAGGCTGCACTGTGTTCAGGTGAACCATCAGAAGTATCAGAACTTAGTAGGCTGCACTGCGTCCAGGTGAAACCACCAGAAGTATCAGAAGTTAGTATTCTGCACTGCGTTCAGGTGAAACCATCAGAAGTATTGAAAGTTACTAGGCTGCACTGTGTTCAGGTGAAACCATCAGAAGTATCAGAAGTTAGTAGGCTGCACTGCGTTCAGGTGAAACCATCAGAAGTATCAGAAGTTAGTAGGCTGCACTGTTTTCAGGTGAAACCATCAGAAGTATGAGAAGTTAGTAGGCTGCACTGTGTTGAGGTGAAACCATCAGAAGTATCAGAAGTTAGTAGGCTGCACTGCGTCCAGGTGAAACCACCGGAAGTATCATAAGTTAGTAGGCTGCACTGTGTTCAGGTGAAACCATCAGAAGTATGAGAAGTTAGTAGGCTGCACTGTGTTGAGGTGAAACCATCAGAAGTATCAGAAGTTAGTAGGCTGCACTGCGTCCAGGTGAAACCACCGGAAGTATCATAAGTTAGTAGGCTGCACTGTGTTCAGGTGAAACCATCAGAAGTATCAGAAGTTAGTAGGCTGCATTGCATTGAGGTGAAACCATCAGAAGTATCAGAACTTAGTAGGCTGCACTGCGTTCAGGTGAAACCATAAGTATCAGAAGTTAGTAGGCTGTACTGCGTTCAGGTGAAACCATAAGTATCAGAAGTTAGTAGGCTGCACTGTGTTCAGGTGAAAGCATCAGAAGTATCAGAAGTTAGTAGGCTGCACTGTGTTCTGGATGCGGCGATACCATCAGGATGATCCAGGGTTTGGTAGGCTGCACTGCGTTCTGATAAAACCATAAGAAGACTCAGGATTCAGAATTACGCACTTGGTATCAGAATGCAGGTTTGTCTAAACTTAGTCATTCATTTCTTTATTTGTTCGTTTGTTCGTCCGTGCGTCAAATTTCCATTTATTTCGAGCAATATCCTTTCTGCTCCTGCTTTTGGCCTCTATATAATATGACAACTCCTTCTGAAATACCGTTCATTATAATTAAGCTGATACCCCCCCCAAACAAAAACACACACAAAAACCCCCAAAAAACCCCAACAACAACAAACAAACCAAAAAAACACCATTTTTCTGGCACAGTGGCTTATAACACTAATATTACACATCTGTAAGATATTGCTCATGTCATAACAATCACTCACTATCTAACTAGTGTAATATTGGCGTGGCGTAGATCACTTGCTGACCCAATTCGTAGAAAAAATAACGTGTAATATGTCTCGACATCTGCTTACTTCTGCATTACGGCTTGTTTACAATTAGTTTGTAATAAATAAAATACTAAACGAGCTTGCCTGTCATACCATTTTTATGAAACTCGTGAACAGTGTTGGTATCTGACTCGTTTTTGCTCGTCAGATACCAAAACTGTTCACTCATTTCATAAAAAAAATGGTATAACAGGTAAGCTCGTTTAGTATTCTATATCAAAGACACCTGAAGGTTTTTAGAAATTATATGGTACACTTTAGAAGATATGACGCATCACTGACTGGAATTGTGTCTGATATTATATTCTATTTTAATTAAAAACTTCTAGTGCTCCCCGTCTTGTGTTGATTTGGGTTTCTTGAATAAGTACTCCTACAGGCAAAGTAGGAATAATCTACCGGCCCGGTAAGTGGCAGTCCTCTTATAGACGTAACATCATCTGACAATGACTTATGGAGCAGCTGTGATACTGTATTATAGACGTAACATCATCTGACAATGACTTATGGAGCAGCTGTGATACTGTATTATAGACGTAACATCATTTGACAATGACTTATGAAGCAGCTGTAATACTGTATTATAGACGTAACATCATCTGACAATGACTTATGGAGCAGCTGTGATACTGTATTATAGACGTAACATCATCTGACAATGACTTATGGAGCAGCTGTGATACTGTATTATAGGCGTAACATCATCTGACAATGACTTATGGAGCAGCTGTGATACTGTATTATAGGCGTAACATCATCTGATAATGACTTATGGAGCAGCTGTAATACTGTATTATAGACGTAACATCATCTGACAATGACTTATGGAGCAGCTGTAATACTGTATTATAGACGTAACATCATCTGACAATGATTTATGGAGCAGCTGTGATACCGTTAAAACATAGTTTTGACCTTGTCTTGTGGAGAGATACGATTTTGAATATGTTAATGATTGTGTCGCTCAGTTTTGTTCTTTTTTTCATTCAGGCCCCATTGGGCTATTTCTCGTTCTAGCCAATGCACCACAACTGGTGTAACAAAGGCCGTGGTATGATCTATCCTGTTTGTGGTATGGTGAATATAAAAGATCCCTTTCCGCAAATCGAAAAGAGTAGCCCACGAAGTGGCGACAGCGGGTTTCCTCTCTGAATATCTGTGTGGTCATTAGCCGTATGTCGGACGTCATATAACCGTAAATGTGTTGAATGCGTCGTTAAATAAAAAATGAAAAAAAAATGTATTGCTTTAGCAGTACTCTCAGAATGCTAGTAGTCTAGCCCAGTAATAGGAAGCTCGGTCGTGGTATGACGCGTCTGAAATAAATACTGTAGCAGTAGGGATATCCATTAATTAGGCCCAAAACACACAGGATCCTGGTATGGGTCTGCGTCTGGGTCTGGCGAGTGTGGCAAAGACACCATGTCTGGTACACAGGTACTCCCAATTAATAACGTTATAATTACGTTATATATGTCACTATAATATTCGTACTTGGGGTTTGTGTTTGCGGGTGCCTGTGGTCTGGTGTATTTTGACGTCTGGGTCTGTAACTGTTACGTGTTATCAATATATATTAATACGTTCATATCTTTAGATAAATTTACTTCTATACACATCAGCAATAAGTATGAGAAATCCACATTGATTAATATATACCTTTTCTGTTGGTTATTATTAGCAAAATGAATGAGTAAGGTTCGAACATTGTGCAGCTGTCAGTCTGGCAATGTGAAAATATAGCGCATGTTCTATGACGTCTGTTGTCAGATCTGTAGTTGACGTCATCACAGACGCGGTGTGTTTTGTCACATTCGATTCAATGCGTTTCATTTTGAATTGGTACCATACTCGCCAGACCCAGACCCAGACCCAGACCCAGACCCGGTGTTTTGGGGCATTAGGGGGCGGGGCGTAGCCCAGTAGTAAAGCGCTCGCTTGATGCGCAGTCGGTTCAGGATCGACCCCGGTGGGCCCATTGAACTATTTCTCGTCCCAACCAGTGCACCACGACTGGAATATGAAAGGCCGTGGTATGTAATATCCTGTCTGTGGGAGGTTGTATATAAATGATCCCTTGCTACTAATGCAAAAAAAATGTAGCGGGATTCCTCTCTAAGACTATAGGCATACGTTAAAATTACCAAATGTTTGACACCCAGTAGCCGATGATTAATAAATCATTG